>NC_030682.2:140061940-140361940 GCF_000004195.4 Xenopus tropicalis
GCCATAGGAGGCAGGTAGTGTGTGACCCCTGATCCAGAGTTGCCGTGGGGCCTGAGGAGTGGGGTATCCAGCTGGCTGTTCCAGAGAGCGGGTGTACACCAACTGATGTGTGTGAGTATATTGTATAACCCTGCATATTGATTGTCCCTGACAATAAACCAATTCTACTGTTCAACTGCAAGAACCTTCTGGCGCCCATTTGTTATTCTGCACTGCACACAGCTACAGTGGGTTGTAGTTGCACTACACCATAGCTCCGTTTGGTTACTTCCACATAGCGAAGGCCCATCCTGAAGGACTGAGTCGCGTGTACCCCATGCTCTAGACCTATCTAGTCGTGCTGTTGGCTTGGTTACAGCCAAGAAAGGGTTACACAAGTGTTACTCTCTGACAAATATATTTCCAGTTCCGTTCTTTTATAAAGAATTTCATTCAATTTTTTTGGTCAATTCAATTGATTATTTTTTTCATGATGTTTAATGTAATAATCTGGTTTGGAACAGTTCCCTAAGCCCCGCCCCCTGTTGCCCTGCTGATTGGCTGACTACTTTGTGACTCAAATAAATGTAACAGTAGTCGCCTCAGTAGTCCTCAGCCTGCCTTCAACCTGCCTCCTCCAAATCCCACAATTCCCTGCTGCACACGTGATGTCAATAAGGAAAGGAACATCCCAGTGCAATGCATTGTGGGTTATGTAGTTCCTGCATGCTGTCTGTAAGCTGTGGAGAAGTTGTTACAATGTGTAACATCAATGTTTTAGTCCCTCCTCCCCTGCCAGGATTTCAAATGATGCAGAAAGAGTAGAACTGTTTTGCAGCTGGATTTCAGCATATAAAATGGAATTTATTCCTACTGTTTGAAGGAACAGATTACAGTTACTATATTAGGGGTTTCTGTGTTTTGTAGGGCTCTTTAACACATTTTTGGTTTGGAAGCCAGAATTTTTCTTTAATTAACTATCTTTCCTATCCCACTAATTAAACCTTTTCTCCTTTAGTTGTCTCTAGTGAGACAGCCACAGACTCAGTAACGAGGATCCTTGTTGTGCCGTGTGTAACCGCTGCCAATATAGACAGTTATAATACTATATATATATATATATATATATATATATATATACATACCAGGCTTCTCTGGTTACTTTCCATACTGCACATTATTAAGAAAAGAACACACAGCCTATGGAGTGCTGCCCCGTAGGAGGAATAATCCCACTGTTCCTGATAGACATCATCTGTCAGAAGGTTACTACTTCCTATTAAGCCTTAGTTTACTAATGACAATGTCTCAGAATAAAAGCTGGGAAATCAATGGCCTCCTTGACATTTCTCAGTGTATCCAGCGTTACCCACGGAACTCATTCCTTCCTCGCCAGAATGTGGCATTTAGCTTGGTCCAAAGTGACACAGAGCTGCTCTAAATATCAATGGAAATATTCTGTTCTGAGCAGAGAAAAATAACTTATACTCTTGAAAAAAAGACATTCTAAGTAATATTATAGTTTGTTTTTTTCCTTTAATGTTTACAAAATGGCGTAAGGCTGTGTAATAAAGTTTATAATGGGGTCTCTGTGCTGCCCCACCATTGACTTCAATGAATTTTGGCACTGGCAATGCAACACCTTATTCCAGTTTATTTATTGCAGTGGTCCCCAAGTTGTTGGACCGGCCTCCCTGGGGTGGCTCAGAACAGTGGCTGGCAGGGCTCCACCTCAAGTCATGGCGAGAATTAGGGAGAAATCCTCTTGACACTTTATAATACTCATGGAGAGAGTCAATGAAGATGAGGTTTCATAGTAAATACATATTTGCTACACTAAATATACTATAAAGCAGGGTTGAATGGTTACCACTTTATGGTGGATCTTTCATGTATATATTTATCTACATCTTTCATTCCATGACAAGGACCCACAAGAAGAAACGGAGCTTGTTCTGTTCAGTGACTGAAGCACCAAACACAGGGATCAAGTATCAAGTAACACTAACTAGTAACTAGTAACATCAAGCCCTGACTCTTAGGGATTAGTAACAGGGAAATCCTTAGTATTAGAATAAAGGGATTAGTCCTTTACACACGAGGCGGTTGAAGACCAAGAGGGTTGTAATTAGGGATAAGACAAGGAGGAGACCTCAAAGACAACAAACAGGGCAGAATGGAGTTAGCGATGGATCCATGGGTCTTTTCAATTGCATATGGAGCAGTGGGGAGAGGTCCCCATTTCTCCGTATACGAGAAAAATGTTAATATTTTGGTGCGGCGGCATGCCGCCCCCCAATTTGTGCCGCCCTAGGCCCGGGCCTTTGTGGCCTTTCCACAAATCCGGGCCTGACTGGATCAGGCGTAGAACTAGGTACCACAGATAGGGGAGAAGGCAAGGCTGGAGAACAAAGGCAAAGTCAGAGTCAGGAGTAATGAGAGCTAGGCAGTGGCTTAACTATGTATACAGCAGACCCCATCGACTTGCGGGGGGCTAGGCAACCGGGGGGCCTGGACCACAGGGTCTGCTGTACCGTAGTCCCCACTCCCCGGCCCCTATCCTACATTTAAAAATAGCGGCACATACAGGGCCAGGAATTGTGGTGCAAGAGGGCTGGGGGGGGGGCAACGGGGCTGGTCACACCGGGCCCCCTCAGAAGATTTTTCTACAATGGGCCCTGGAGCGACCAATTTACACCACTGGAGCTAGGGTCAGGCCTTAGTGTTTCAAGCTCATACTCAAGGCCAGAAAGTAATAAGGAATAAGGGTTTCAATAGGATTTCAACGATTAGGGATGCACCAAAACCTGAATTCGGTTCAGGATTCAGCCTTTTTCACTGCCGGATGAACCAAATCCGAATTATTAAAATCATGTGACATTTTGTCACTGAAACTGACTCTGAGTGCTTCTCTTTAACACTTACTTGCCCTAATTTGCAGATTCAGCTGAATCATGAAGGATTTGGCATTCAGACAAATTCCATGTAAACTCTGTGTCATTTTCACTGTATAGAACAATGGTGCGACCAAGAACTCCTTCTCCTTTCCCTTGCTCTGGGCATGAAAAATAACAAATCATTTATTGTGACAGTAGATCTTCAAGGCGCCCAACTCTCCATAAGAAAAGAATAACAAACTTGTCATATTCAGCCATTGTTATACGTCTGAATAGCCCTGAAGTGACGGCCGACGTCGGCTAGAAGTTATAGCAGCCTGGGCTGAGTCCTGCGTAACCCTAAGCCCTGCCTGATATGTACAGTAGGTGTCTCTTTTGTTATTTGTTATATTTTGTTATAATGTCAAAAAAGGCAAAAACAAATAAACAATGTTTACTCAAAAAGAATAGCAAGTGGCCATATTTTGTTGTATCATATTATAACAGAAAGGTAGGTTGGGGCTATTAATATATCTCCCCCCATACAACAAGAGTAGCAGCCATAGGTGTAGAGACATAGAGAAAGCAGCTGAGGGGGGGAACTAGTGGGGGTCCGGACTGGTACATAATTTCATCTGTGTTTGAGGTTTGCGGGATGGGGGATATTAGAAAAGATCTTCTCTGGAGATCATCAACATCTTCTCAACCCACTAGTGGCAGGAAATGCTGTCTGTGCTTTCTATCACTCAGCTTTGTACAAACCCACTCACTTTCCTATCACTTAGCTTTGTACAAACCCACTCACTTTCCTATCACTCAGCTTTGTACAAACCCACTCACTTTCCTATCACTCAGCTTTGTACAAACCCACTCACTTTCCTATCACTCAGCTTTGTACAAACCCACTCACTTTCCTATCACTCAGCTTTGTACAAACCCACTCACTTTCCTATCACTCAGCTTTGTACAAACCCACTCACTTTCCTATCACTCAGCTTTGTACAAACCCACTCACTTTCCTATCACTCAGCTTTGTACAAACCCACTCACTTTCCTATCACTCAGCTTTGTACAAACCCACTCACTTTCCTATCACTCAGCTCTGTACAAGCCCACTCACTTTCCTATCACTCAGCTTTGTACAAGCCCACTCACTTTCCTATCACTCAGCTTTGTACAAGCCCACTCACTTTCCTATCACTCAGCTTTGTACAAACCCACTCACTTTCCTATCACTCAGCTTTGTACAAGCCCACTCACTTTCCTATTACTCAGCTTTGTACAAACCCACTCACTTTCCTATCACTCAGCTTTGTACAAACCCACTCACTTTCCAGAAAATAGGGTCTGTTCCTCTATAGTTATAGAATAAGCCCATAGAAATACTCCCCTCCCCAGGGGGACGCAGGCAGTGGGTAGGGAGATCCGGGAAGGAATTAATGTGTGTCGGCCCCTCTGCAGGGGGGAGGCAGGGGGTAGTTTATATAAAAAAAAAAGCTGCTGTGTAACCATGGGGGCAGCCATTTAAGATGGAAAGGAGAAAAGGCACAGGTTACATGGCAGATAACAGATAATCTGTGCAGATTCCCATAAAATTCTACTGAGCTTATCTGTTATCTGCTATGTAACCTGTGCCTTTTCTCCTTTTTCAATCTTAAATGGCTGCCCCCGGGGCTACACAGCAGCTTCTATATATAAACTATAGAAGGGTTTCTGTAGCAAACACACAACTTTTACCAGTGCAGGGTAACAGTACATTATATTTTAATTACCTTAATACTCTTTTTAATGTTACTGTCCCTTTAATTTGCATAGTTTTCATACCATTCACTGGCATGATTCAGCCAATCATATCAAACATATATATATATATAGAAGTGACACGCTCTGCGGCAGGGCAACAGTACATACTATATTCATTACGTTCATGCACTTTCATTTTTTGGTGTTACTGTTGCTTTAAGCACGTTTGCATTAGCGCTTCATGTCAAGTATGGGAACATCAGTGATGCGCTCCTTTACTAGTAATTATCTTGAAAGCGAGTTATTTTACAAAATTAAAGCTAATTGAGCAAATCTTTCTAGGAACAAGGGCTGTTTATATTTGGACACTTGTCCGACGGTGGCCATCCCCTTTAATATATACCTTGTCTTCCATATCAAGTACAGGCAATGCAAGGCAGAAGTTTGCGTGGGAAAGTTTTATCTGGCACATTAAATGGAACTGCTGCAATATGTACAACGTATTTATTACGCCGCTGGCTGAGTTTATGGCGCCGTATTTCACTTAAAGCAGCGGCGTTCCTTTTTATAAGACTTGTGGGTGAAATGAAATCTCTTTCAGCTTAGATGGAACTGTACAGAGATTCGCTGTGTAAATTAAGGAATTATACCTTCAAAGTGATTCTAGTCGGGCCCCTGGGGATATACGCTAACTTTATATTTCTTCCCTAATCCTGATCCCGACGTTTCTGTGTAGGAGTCTCAGTGCTACAGGGTCTCCTTCCTTCTAATCTGCTCCTCTGTCACTTACTGTTACTCTTATTTATATATGTGTTTTCCTCAGGCCCTCTCAGGGTTGGACTGGGTGGGCCCGGCTCTAGTGGGCCCCCGGCGGCCCAGACCCGACCCTTGCCGGTGCTCCCCCTCCCGACCGCTCCTCCCCTGACGCGTCAAATTTATGCGCTCGGAGGAGGACGTCAGGTGGGGGGCCCTGCAAGGGGGGGGTTAGGGGATGCGCCTGGCTGGGAGCATCTGCAGGGCCCCTTGGACAGGAGCCCCGGTGGGCCCTTCACCCCCCAGTACGACCCTGGGCCCTCTTGTATTCATTTTCCATTCTAACTTTAAAAAATGCTCCATTGTCGCTAAGGGAATTGAGCCCTAGCGCCTCGGAGATTGTGACATCCCCTTTGTGATTATAATCAAAGAAAAAACATCAATTTTGGGTGCTCACTGTGTAGTAAATGGATTGAGATTTCATTAATAAAGACAACACATTTAAATGGCACACCTACTTTAAAAACACCTTTATTACCATGACTTTAAAATCATAATAGGGAGATCACTAAAAAGAAAAAAAAATGTACAAACATTTTTATAATGCTCCCTGTAATTACTTTAGCGTGTATCCTATTGTATCCATATTACTGTGTATGAGTCTCAATTAGCAATTAAGTAAAACTATTCTTTTTAATTGCAGTGCGAAATCTCAGCAAACGGCAGATGGCAGCTATATTACTGGTAAATATTTCCCCAAAAATCATACATATTACTGTTTTTAGGGTAAAGTACCCAATACTCAGCGCTTCTTGGTGGTGATCCTTTAGGAAATCTTCAGAGTTGTAGAACGATACAATCTTGTGCTGCTTCCTCTTGAAGTCAACCCCCCTTTTGCACGGGCCTCAGGTATGTGCACGAAAATATTGATGGAAGCGCATGAAATAAAAAAACAAAAACTAAAATCTAGTGCAAAACGCACAGTATGTAACTGTCTCTGCGCTGCAATGGTATCTTCCAGCCTTTGCCCAGGCTGAGATATGTAATTGTCTCTAGGCTGCAATAGTATCTTCCAGCCTTTGCCCAGGCTGAGATATATAACTGTCTCTAGGCTGCAATGGTATCTTCCAGCCTTTGCCCAGGCTGAGATATGTAACTGTCTCTAGGCTGCAATGGTATCTTCCAGCCTTTGCCCAGGCTGAGATATGTAACTGTCTCTAGGCTGCAATGGTATCTTCCAGCCTTTGCCCAGGCTGAGATATGTAACTGTCTCTAGGCTGCAATGGTATCTTCCAGCCTTTGCCCAGGCTGAGATAGGTAACTGTCTCTGCGCTGCAATGGTATCTTCCAGCCTTTGCCCATTTGCCCGAAAATTGCAACTCCTCTCCATTTGTGCAGCCCCCCATTACCCCCCTGCCCTTTCAGCCTCATCAATACTACGAGGTACCAGGGTTGGAAAGAGGAGGCTGCAGTTATACTCGATTAACATCTGTTAAAATGTGTATCACTAGCAACTTATCCTTCTAACAATCATGTTGCATAACAAACATTTTAAAACTTCAGAAATTATCGTTGTTACTCCCAATTTATACCATATCGTGTTTTAAGCCCAGAAAAAAATCTAAGTAAATGTGCCCCTTAATGTATTTTGCTAAGAATAAATTCTCAGTATGGTATCAGTATGAATTTAATGGATGTTTATTACATGAAGGAGGCAGGGCAGTACAAGTATGGGATCGCTTTTCCAGAAACCCGGAAAGTTTAGAATTATGGAAAGGCCATCTCCCATAGACTCCATTATCAGCAAATAATTCTAATTTTTAAAAATTTCTCTGTAATAATAAAACAGTACCTGTACTTGATCCCAACTAAGATATAATTACCCCTTATTGGGGGTAGAACAGCCCTATTGGGTTTATTTAATGGTTAAATGATTCCCTTTTCTCTGTAATAATAAAACAGTACCTGTACTTGATCCCAACTAAGATATAATTACCCCTTATTGGGGGCAGAACAGCCCTATTGGGTTTATTTAATGGTTAAATGATTCCCTTTTCTCTGTAATAATAAAACAGTACCTGTACTTGATCCCAACTAAGATATAATTACCCCTTATTGGGGCAGAACAGCCCTATTGGGTTTATTTAATGGTTAAATGATTCCCTTTTCTCTGTAATAATAAAACAGTACCTGTACTTGATCCCAACTAAGATATAATTACCCCTTATTGGGGGCAGAACAGCCCTATTGGGTTTATTTAATGGTTAAATGATTCCCTTTTCTCTGTAATAATAAAACAGTACCTGTACTTGATCCCAACTAAGATATAATTATCTGCTTTTTTTCCTGCAGGAGTCAGGAAGGAACAAGCAGGTAAGGACACTGGATCGCAACAGGGCTCAATGATCAAGCAACCAGGGGTTGCTTGTAACAGGCTTATAAAGCCCGTTAATTGTCTGATTGCAACCACCTGGGCTAATTAAGGGAGGAGAAGGTGAACATAAACACAGAAGCAAAGAAGAGGGGTTAACAAAAAGTTTAGGGCTGGATGCCCAAGGTCTCCAGTGGCTCAGTGAGGTAATGCAGAACCTGCCTAAAATAGAGTTCAGAGTTCCAGTACAGGCAGGTCCTGACATATTTAATGGTTAAATGAATCCCATAAAGATATGGCGGGTAACACACCGTGGGATACAAGATATGGCGGGTAACACACCGTGGGATACAAGATATGGCGGGTAACACACCGTGGGATACAAGATATGGCGGGTAACACACCGTGGGATACAAGATATGGCGGGTAACACACCGTGGGATAAAAGATATGGCGGGTAACACAACGTGGGATACAAGATATGGCGGGTAACACACAGTGGGATACAAGATATGGCGGGTAACACACAGTGGGATACAAGATATGGCGGGTAACACACAGTGGGATACAAGATATGGCGGGTAACACACCGTGGGATACAAGATATGGCGGGTAACACACCGTGGGATACAAGATATGGCGGGTAACACACCGTGGGATACAAGATATGGCGGGTAACACACCGTGGGATACAAGATATGGCGGGTAAGACACCGTGGGATACAAGATAGATATGGCGGGTAACACACCGTGGGATACAAGATATGGCGGGTAACACACCGTGGGATACAAGATATGGCGGGTAACACACCGTGGGATACAAGATATGGCGGGTAACACACCGTGGGATACAAGATATGGCGGGTAACACACCGTGGGATACAAGATATGGCGGGTAACACACCGTGGGATACAAGATATGGCGGGTAACACACCGTGGGATACAAGATATGGCGGGTAACACACCGTGGGATACAAGATATGGCGGGTAACACCAGGGTTGGACTTGGCCTGGGACATACTCAGTGGGGTACAGAGGAGCGTGTGTGTGTAAGATACTGGGGGAGAGGAACCTGTGAGGAGCTGGTGAAGAACTAACTGTCGGACCCCTCTGCCCCATGAAATTTCTTATAGATCTACCCTTAAGCAGGGGGCGGGATTTCCCATCGTAACACTGATAAAGAGCCCTTTAGTGATTTTAATTGCGAGCTTATAAATGTCACCCAGAGATATCATTTACCCAGATATGTGCCCTTTTATCTGACTGTGCCACACAGTATTACTGACTGAATTACTCAGCCGGTTATAACACAATCCTCATATTAACTGTATAATTGATAGGGAAGGTCACCTTTAAATTAAGTTTTTTATGATAAAGATGGGCCTATGGGAATTACATTTACAACAGATCTTCATTATTTAATTTTTTTTTTTTTATATTATTAGATTTATCATTTTCATTAACTGAATGAGAATGCTTTCTGATTGGTGGGTGTTTCTGACCCTGGCAGAACCCCTGTACTGTTAGGGCCCAGTTAAATAAATATACTTATTTATAATAACTTGTGTTTTTGCTCAGGCCCTCTTGTATTAATGTTCCATTCTGCCTTATGTAATGCAGCCTTAGCAACCAGATACCAGTAAATATTTAAAAACCACCAAAACCAAAAAATTTCTTTTTTTGCAGAATCACGCTGTCTTTTGGTTTTAAGCTGGACTATCTCTTTATTGCTTTAATAATCTACTGCTATATAAACAGTTTATCATAAATGAACTGCTATAAAGTTTTTTTTAGCATTGAATAATTAAATGAAATCATTATCCAAAACAAGACGTTCAGTAAATGCTTTACTGATTGTGATTAAAAAGCAGCTTTAGTTTCCCTGTCTGTGACCCAGGAATACATTAGCCGTGATGTCACTGCAGCAGCTGCTGGTGATGTCACAATGGCTGGTAATGTCACTGCAGCAGCTGCTGGTGATGTCACAATGGCTGGGAAATCAGTTTCTGTTGAGCAACAGAAATCCTGTTCAGTTGTGAGTTGAGAGCGAGCGAAGCAACATGTTGCCGAGCATCATCTCAATTTTTACTTTATTTTTTTTATTTTCCCATGCGAAAGCATTTCCCTTGAATATTCCAAAAGCAGGTAAGGGGGCTTTAGTAATTTCTATTGATGTCACCATAAATGTTACCCAGATATTATTTTGTATATGCACTAGGAAGCCCTGTGTGTTGATTATTCCTCTATAAAATGTAATATGGTATGGATCCATTATCTGGAAATCCAGTATCCAGAAAGTTCTGAATTACGGAAAGGCTATCTCCCATAGACTCCATTATAAGCAAATGATTTCAATTTTTAAAAATGATTTCCTTCTTCCCTGTAATAATAAAACAGTACTCAACTAAAATATAATTAATCCTTATTGGAGGAAAAACAATCCTATTGGGTTTATTTAATGTTTTAATGATTCTTTACTTAAGGTATGGAAATCCAAATTACTGATAGATCCCTTATCTGGAAAACCGCAGGTCCCAAGCATTCTGGATAACAGGTCCTATACCTGTATATGCAAAGTTTTCAGTTTTGCGGAAGGCATTAGCCATATATTACAGGTGTGGGATCTCCTATCTGTACGCCCAATATCCAGAATGCTCCGAATTGCAGAAAGGCCATCTCCCATATAGTCCATTCTAAGCAAATAATGCAAATGCTTTTTGTAAAAAATGTTTTCCTGTTTCTCTGAAATAATAAAACAGTTCGTTGTACTCAATTAGAACTAAACAGCATAAATCCAAATTGGTGGCAAAACACCTGATACTGATAATATCAGAAATTTGTTTTTGTGTATTTGATTTGTGACAGCTCTGGATTTTCCCATTGTTAGTGTATGGGGATGTATTAAAGAAAGATTTTTAACAAAAAACCTTTTCCCTCTTTTATTCAGAACCTGAAACTGCAAATCTATTTCAGTTCTTTGCATCAGTTGCTAAGACCATAAATGCAGGTAAGTCAGTTATTTCTATATGAGGTGTTTAGTTCTGTGCCCAGAGAAGGCTGTAGCCCAGGCTGGGGGGCAGCGTTATGTTGCCCCATATTATTTCAGGGGGGAATTTAGCATCCAACCAGGCTAAGTGCTCTGCCATTTACACCATCTATGTCCCAAGCTTGTCCTTCTGGGCAAATAGACTTATTGGGGTTTTATTTACTAATATTCTCTCTCTCTCTTTCTGCAGTTCAGCAAATCCATTGGTCACTAACCATCATCACTATATGTGTCCTCCTGGTTCTGGCAACTTCATATTCCTTATGGTATTGTGACTGGTGAGTTCTTAACAGCAATATAAACATGTCCCGTCCCATATTTAACTGAAACAAAAGAGTTGCCTCCATATATCTCTGCATATAAATATATCCCATCAGCACATGTGAATATATTGTGTAATATACATTTACAGCCTTTTAGGCTGAATGGATCTCAAAATTAAAGACATAAGCTGCATATATATAATATTATCATCCTATGTATCATTGTTGCAGCCTGTCAGTGCATCTCAAATCAGGACCAGACAACTTGCTGTAATGCAATAAATATGATTGCCCAATGTACTTCTGTACTGGGTTTATACAGTAACCGAGACAAAGTTTTCCCTTCACCAATATCACCCACCAACCAATGTACAATGAGCTTTTATTGGTTTCATTCTGTTCAATGATACAAACAGATATCTCAGTGGCTTATCCATATACCTTCTGTGGTACATACAGTAGGAATTCTCAGCCAGCACAGGGTTTTATTTGTCTTATCTTATTGTTATTATCTCCCCTTTAACAGGTACCAGAGAAGAGAAAAAGAAAAAATAGGTAAGTTAAAAGTGGGGTTTCTGTATGAAGGAAAGTGTATTTTCCCTCCCAGTGTAACATGTACATATATTGGGGCAGGATGGGAATGGCAGGGAGTCGGCTTAGGGAAGGCAGAGGCACTGCCCTGATTTGCCCCATAGCCTATATAGAGAGACAGAATAACATGATATAATTGTATGGATTCATCTGTAGGGGGCACAGAGCATCTTTGGCCTTATAATAACTTTAAATACCTTTTTATTCCATATCATATAATGAATATGTAATGGGAGTTATATTAACGGTAAATCATATCTGAGTTTGTATGTCACTATATATATATAGTTACACAAAGGGGTCATTTACCCTGGGCATTGCAATGATACAGGGCAATTGTATTCACTTGACCCCCATGACAAGAGCAGGTATAATGTACCCAAAAATGTGCATTCAGGTAACTAAACACAAATAATTAGATCAGTATAAAAAAATGTACAAACATTCTTTATAATGTAATTACTTTAGCGTGTATCCTATTGTATCCATATTACTGTGTATGAGTCTCGATTAGCAATTAAGTAAAACTATTCTTTTTAATTGCAGTGCGAAATCTCAGCAAACGGCAGATGGCAGCTATATTACTGGTAAATATTTCCCCAAAAATCATACATATTACTGTGTCTGACTTTAAATCATAGTTTAATATAAATGCTTTAATTGAATGTATATGTGATAATGACCTACCTGCCCCCATATCCCCATACTAGTCTGTTATGTACAATTACTCACAGGATACAGTTCCCTTTTCCCCAGAAATAGGGGAAATATTACCCATAATTACTACTTTAAAAAGAGGGTTAAGGGGGTGTCAGCTGCGAGGGTGTCAATGATTTAAAGTGCTTTGTATATAATAAAGTTGTAATGTATAATGAATATATTATTTATAGATGATAACTCCTTCAGTTGTGTAACTGCTACTGTCCTGTGTTCTTATTCAGTTACATATTTATATTTAACTAAAGACTCACATTTTATTGATTTATTTCCGTTAAACATAGGATAAGATAAATAGCCCAGCATTGGTTATTATTGAATTATGAGCAACAGTTTATTGAACCAGTGAAACCTTATGTTTAAGAATCCTTTGATTTAACTAAAATTGTGGCTATTTATTTAAACACAGAGAACCCTAAGGCTGAAGTAAACACTGACCACTGAGGAGCCACAAGAGGAGACGCCTGAGCCACAGAGGATTGAGCTAAAGGAGGAGCTTCAAGAGACGCCAGAAATGAAAACTGAGCACGAAAAGGCAATCACTGAGAGAGGAACGTTGTGCGGCTGAAAAGGCAAATGAAAAGAGTTGGCCAGCACAATGAGCGTAATGCAAGCGGGGCTTAGCCCCTGCGTATTTATTCAAAGTATAGCAGCAATGTTTCGGGGGCACTTGTTGACACAATCTCAAAGAAAAAGGCAAAGAAACAAAATGAAAAGCAAAACAAAAAGAGAAAGAAGAGAGCAAAGCAGAGAGGAAAAGAATGGAAATGATCCTTCCTGATACAATGCTGAGGAAGTGAAGGAATATGGCGCCTTAGTATTTCCTATGCCGCTACTTGTGCCTGTGATCCAAAAGCCACTGCTGCCCCAGATCGTTTCCTATTCAGTTGAATGGGAAGCGGGGGTATCAGTCACCTATGCAGGGGACTGGGGCGGGTGCTAACTGGGGCATCTGGGGTGGGCAGTGGCTCTATGATTGCCCCCATGAGTAATTCTGTGTGTGCTATTGGACTGAGAAGTGATGAGTGAATCCGTCACATTACGTTGTGCTGAAAAATTTGTGAAATGGCGAAAATTCTTGAAATGCATTAAAGTCAATGGCCACTTTTTCACCATTGGAGTCTATGGGCATTTCCTGGACGAAAACTGGTAAAAACGTTTACTCATCACTAGAAAGAAGTGATGGAAGGGGACAAAGAACCCAAACGTCCCCTTATAGGAACTTTCCCCAAACTCCTACAGAAAATTCAGTTATTTGTGGAAAGAAAAGAAAGAACTCTGCCTTCATTGTTTTATGCAATGGGGGGGCATTTCATGTCAAGAAAAATTATTATAATAATAAAAAAAAAAACCAGTACATTATGAGTTTGATATATTGGATATTATATTTAGATGCTTTTAGACAGTGGGGCCTGGGGCACAATTAACATTCTGAGATAATGAGCAATTGGTCTTCATTTAAATTTTTGTTCATCAGCTCTTCAATTTGGATTTACAGCAGCTCTCTGGTTGCTAGGGTCCAAATGACCTTAGCAACCAGGTAGTGGTTTGAATGAGAGCCCGGTATATGAATAGGGTGGACCTGACTAGCAAAATAAGTTATAAAAAGGAACAACAGCAATAAAACTGTAGTCTCACAGAACAACCGCAAGTTAGAAGTTTAGAGTTAGAAGAAGGCAGATAATTCAAAAACAGTAAAAAATAAATAATGAAGGACCAGTTGAAAGGTTGCTTAGAACTGACCATTCTACAACATACTGAAACATACTAAAGTTGAACCACCCCTTTAATGGGAAGCCATGATATTTATTTCAACAGAGGAGGGGGCTGCTCTCTTTTGGGGAAGAGGAGGAGAATTCTAGCAGCACTGTGGGTGGCAGTTAGGGAGGCCAGTTAGTCAGCTTGGGACTGGGCCACCGGGGTATTTGGAAAAAACTCAGACCCAAACCCCCCTGGGTGCTCCAGCGATCCTTTGGTCTCCCTCCCCCGACGCGCCGCAGGTAAGTTTCATTTAGGCGCACTTGGTCATTGGGGGGGGCAGGGGCCCCTGAAGCAGAAGCCCCGGTAGGCCCTGCACCCCCAGTCGCAACCTGCACCCCCAGTCCCACCCTGCAGCTAGTAGGAAGATGCAGTAGTTCAGGTTGCAAAGGATAAGGGCAGTCTTGTAATACAATATATCATATTAGGGGTATCCGGTCTGGGTCGATATACAGAAGATAAGCTTATTGTTTACTGGAACACACTATTCCCTATATACACTGTTACTGAACTGCCGGTGAGTGACTGGTGATTGCAGAACCCCTTAGTGACTTCTAATATCCTTATAATTGACAGTATATTGCATTACAGTACATTATCCCTTATAAAAAGTGATACTCAGAGTTTAACCCACCACTGCATCTTTCTGTCTATGTCCAACTACAATCTTACAACCCACAACATAAAGTAACATATGAAATGAAGCCAATTCCCAGACTTCAGTATTTCAGACACTAATTCCAGTCTCCCTTATTAGGTTCCACCTTCCCAAGCCAAACTGTTGTACCAACACAAGAATGAAAAACAAAATCACAGGAACATTCCTAGAAATGAATAATGAGCCTTTAATAGCAGGTTATGTGCAGCCCCCTTCTCTCAAGCTACAGAAAGCGCAATCCATACTGTACCACCCTGCTATGGCTGCATATAGGAAACGGTTACCGTGGTAACATAATTCCGAATAGTTAGAGAAGATGCCCAGCCTTGATATATTTATTTACTCCCCTTTCCTTAATGGAATGGAACATTATTACAAACTGAACACATTCTTTGTGATGTTCTTTATCCGTCGCAGATGAGAGGGAATCATTAGAAGGATTGCTACATGCCTGCAACAGATCTAATGGGCAGACTAACCTGCAGTTCACTGATATAGTATATTATTTACTGAAACTGCCGTATGTTAACAAACACAAATACAGAAAGGGCAGTAAAGTATGGCATGGCTTAATATAGGATGTCTTTTTAACACTATTTTTTCCATGTAAGGTAAGAAAAACTAAAGATATAATGCAGAAAAGGCATAACTTCCCCTTTAATAGTCGGGCATGCTGAGCTAGAATTGCTGTGGCCCCAAATAAGATGAGATATTTATGTTATGTCTTATTACGTCTTACCCCGGGTGTCAGGTTCAAACCACCAATTTACAATTTCATCAATGCCAATAAGTTAATCAATCAATAAAGTTCATTTATAAAGACTTAAACATAATTAATAAATAAAACTGGAGCCTGCTGAGGATAAAGATGGCCCAGTCTGCCAGTCTCTGTAAATATGATTACTGGAGAATTTCTAGATTTTACTTTGCCTTTAAAGATCCATTTGGCTGCAATTCAGCAAAATTCAGCTTGATTTGTGCACAAATGGAAAAACCGATGCAAGGCCTGTGGTACCGAGTTTACTCGCCTTAATAATATCGCTGCCCATTAAAGGCTAAGCGTATCAATGGAACAGCATGGGTTAATAAACTATTTAGGTTAGATGTTTGTTTTATACAAAGTTATTCCTGCCCTGCTGTTAGATCTTTCCTTCAGGACCTGATATTAAAGGGGACATATTGTGTGAAAAACAATATTGTGCCAATTGTAGTCATCAAAATATAGAAGGAATGTAGTGTTTTGGGCTGATCTATTGAAAATTTGTCCAAAAAGCCTGCTAGTCCCGCCCATCTGTTCCACTTCCTGCTGCCTCCTTTCCCAGGCTGTTCAGGGGGGCCGGCCACTCAGCAGACTGACCTGATAGGAAACTGAAGCCTGTCTTTGCTTGTGTGAGTGCAGGGCTGTGATTGGCTTTTCCCTTCCTACTGGGCTTCTGCAGGGACCGTTAGGACACGCCCACCCCTCATTTGAAACCCAGACAGGGACCTGAGAGAGTCTATAGGGAGCTCCAATAAAGGGGCCATTTTTACAGATAGGATTAATTTTTAAAGCAAAGTAAAACCAGCACCGTATATTATTAATAATTACCTATATTATTACCTATAATATCCTATATGTCTCCTTTAATGCATGCACTTTCAAATCCCAGTGGGTACCACTCCCCATTACAATATCCATAATTTACAACTTCTTGCACCGTCAGACACACTACTCCTAATAGATTTCTATTGTTTGTGCTGCTAAAATATCCTGCACCAATCCATACAGTGCCTGATAAAACAGATCAGAAATTAAATATAAGTACAGTGAGATAACTATAGAGGAAGCAGACTCTAGGGGGGGCCCGGAACATGGGGACTGCTTCCTCTATAGGCACTAAAAGATTGAGAGCCAGGTGATAGCAGACACATGGGTGCACTTGTTTGCATATCTGCCTCCAAGGGGGGGGAATAGAAGGGCAGTTAGGCAGGGTCGGACTGGGGGGTGCAGGGCTCCTGCCCCAGGGGTCCTGCAGGTGCCCCCACCGGCCGCGTCTCCTTACCCCCCACAGGGTCCCCCACCCGAGCAGGGCAGGGGGAGCATCAGCAAGGTTTAGGTCTGGGCCGCCGGGGCCCACTGGGATTTTTCCTGGTGTCCCAATGGCCCAGTCTGACCCTGCAGTTAGGCTTCAGTGTGTGCTGGGCCCCTCCAAAGATTATTTGCCCAGTTACACCATTGAATAAGTATATTGATATAACTAAACCTTCACAATCAATCTGTTTATATATGCCGGAGTCAAAGACCTTTGGCAATCAGCATTTTTATTAGCCGGCTGGAAATAGGGAGGCTAATAATAGAAAAAAACACAGAGATAATTAATGAAGACCAACTGAAAATGTAATGCTCATAGGCCCATCGATACTATAATAACATTTAATTTTAAAATTCCCCTTTAATCATACTGTTTTATGTGAGGATTGCATTATAACTAGAGGGGTTACGCCAGTAATACAGTGTGGCACATCCGGATAGAATGGCACAGCCGGATAGAATGGCACAGCCGGATAGAATGGCACATATCTGGGTACAGAACATCTCTGTGTGACATTTATGATGTTAGTAATTAAATCACTATGATGGGAAACTCAGTTCCCTTGCTCAGGGGCAGTTATATCACAAATCTCTCGGGCTGGAGGGTCTCACCAATTAGAGATGTGCCCTGGGCCCAATGGCGCCTTTGCTTTCCAGTAACACCAGAGTTTGATCTGCTCACAGCGAGAGATCAGCAATTCCCTTCCAGTAAAGAGTAATGGAACATCTGGCTTATTGTCATATAACATCCGGCACTTCATATCGGCAATTAATCCTCAGGCAAAAAGCCTAAGTGGCGTCCAAGAAAGATCCCTTTCCCTGAATTTGGTTTAAACATCAAAAAATCACAGCAAACTGCCCATCTCATTCACTCTGTATATGAGTATTTATTTAAGTCTAAAAAAGTAATACAGTAGAACCCCTATTTTACAATTTTTAGGGGTCCAAAAAACTGTGTAAAATCACAACTGCATAGTGCATTGTATATGGGGGTGGCAATTAAAAAACAGTGGGAAATCTTAAAACTGGGGGTTGCGAAATTGAGGTTTCACTGTATATTAAATGGGAATTAAATTCTCCAGAACAGCTATCAAGTTGCTAGGGCCCAATTCACCATAGCAAAATTAACAAATTAATAGAATGGGGGGGGGGGGAGAATAATTGGATGAGCAACACTTACAGAGAAAGGGGGAGAAGACAAAGGCAAATAATTGAAAAATCACAGAAAAAACAGAATATCAATAGCCAATCATTGCGTGACTATGAGTTTCTACATCATGCATGTTAATTTTACACTAACATATCCTTACAGTCCCAAAAAGCAATATCAGCAAATGTAAAGACTTCTCCGGCCTCGGATTCCACCTTTCTATCAATATCTGTCTTATCCATGCGTTTGTCCCACAGGCCAGAGATTGGTTACAATTCCCATTAGTGCAATTACCAAATCCAAAATGGTTCAGTCATCAACCAATCACCAGTTACTTGATATAATTTGTTTTATTATTCCCCCTTTTTCTTTTTGTGCAAAATAATAACCAGGCTGTTGTTTTATGCTATTTTGTATACTATATATAGGTGTAAGGTACTGTATAGGTGTAAGGTACTGTATAGGTGTAAGGTGCTGTATAGGTGTAAGGTGCTGTATAGGTGTGAGGTACTGTGTAGGTGTAAGGTACTGTGTAGGTGTAAGGTACTGTGTAGGTGTAAGGTGCTGCATAGGTGTAAGGTACTGTGTAGGTGTAAGGTACTGTATAGGTGTAAGGTGCTGTATAGGTGTAAGGTACTGTATAGGTGTAAGGTACTGTATAGGTGTAAGGTACTGTATAGGTGTAAGGTACTGTATAGGTGTAAGGTGCTGTATAGGTGTAAGGTGCTGTATAGGTGTAAGGTACTGTATAGGTGTAAGGTACTGTATAGGTGTAAGGTACTGTATAGGTGTAAGGTACTGTATAAGTGTAAGGTACTGTATAGGTGTAAGGTGCTGTATAGGTGTAAGGTGCTGTATAGGTGTAAGGTGCTGTATAGGTGTAAGGTGCTGTATAGGTGTAAGGTACTGTATAGGTGTAAGGTACTGTATAGGTGTAAGGTACTGTGTAGGTGTAAGGTACTGTATAGGTGTAAGGTACTGTATAGGTGTAAGGTACTGTATAGGTGTAAGGTACTGTATAGGTGTGAGGTACTGTATAGGTGTAAGGTACTGTGTAGGTGTAAGGTACTGTATAGGTGTAAGGTACTGTATAGGTGTAAGGTACTGTGTAGGTGTAAGGTACTGTATAGGTGTAAGGTACTGTATAGGTGTAAGGTACTGTGTAGGTGTAAGGTACTGTATAGGTGTAAGGTACTGTATAGGTGTAAGGTACTGTGTAGGTGTAAGGTACTGTATAGGTGTAAGGTACTGTATAGGTGTAAGGTACTGTGTAGGTGTAAGGTACTGTATAGGTGTAAGGGGCTAAAGGTAATTACCCTTTATTCAGGCAGTTCCATAAGGTTTTGGCCAGCTGAGTGGGACTGATTTACTAATCCTGTGTTAAAATATTCTCCTGGCAGTTCAGTTATTGGCCATTAGATGTATAACAGGGAAGCCAACATGTGTTCTGTCTGTTTCTTGGGATTCTTCCTTGTTGGAAGGTGGGTGCAGGTTAGGGCCTGGGGGAAGGTAGGCCCCTTAGCTGAAGCTAGTGTAAGGATAATTCTGTAACAGTAACTCCAGCAGTGAGAGATAGGATCGGGGTACCTAGTGAGCAGCCTGAGGCTCCACTGAGGAGAATAAGAAGGATTAGAGTCCTGTTTGTACCACCCACAGGCTTCCAATGTACAGCCTTTGGTACTACTGTAACTCACCTGGGTCCCACTGGAAGGTCCTGATATTTATCTGGGCCCCCCCCACCTAGAGTATAACACACCCATTAAGCTTCAAAAATAAGGACCCTGCACATTGGCAGTGTATGTTTTCTGTGTTTGGCAACAGCCTGCCCTGTATGGGCTATCAGTGTAGAATTTGAAAACTCGATAACACAATTAAATGTATTTATTCCTTTGCTACCTCTCCCCTAAATTTAAAGAAGACATATAGGATAGAATGAAAAAATCTCTCATCCTGTAGGCAATTATGAATAATATACGGTGCTGGTTTCACTTTGATCTAAAAATTATCTGTTAAACTGGCCCCTTTATTGGAGCTCCCTATAGATCCCCTCAGGTCTCTATTGGTGTGTCAAATGAGGGGTGGGCGTGTCCTAAGGGCCCTGCCAGAAGCACAGTAGGAGGGGAGTAGCCAATCACAGCCCTGCAGTCACAGAGGCAAAGACAGGCTTCAGTTCCCTATCAGGTCAGCCTAGCTGCTGTTTTTATGATAAGCCTCTCAATTTTATATTCATTTGTTTAGAGGTTTATCTTTTCCTTTAATCAAGATAATATCAAATTAGGTTAATAATGTTCATGCCAATAAGACACAAACACTGAGTGGAGACAGAGACGGGTCTCGTGAGTCCTTGTTACAGGAATGGGAATCATTAACGTATCCTGCCATTTCCATGACAAATAGTCCTTAGCGCCGGCTCTATGGGCCGCACTGATAAGCACAGAAATGCATAGAAAGAGGGCATCTCTCCACTGCTGGATTTATCATTTATCCCACGTTTCCTTGGCAACAGGAAGATAAGTTGTTTGCAGTGTAACTTAGCCAAGCAATATGGAAGGAATTGTGTGAATAACAAGGTAATTATTATTTTGCTGTTTATTTTAGACCCACAGGCTGTCGGGCATCAGGTTACCCTGTGGTTTAGTCTACATTGTGTGTCTATGAATACACAGAATAAAATTCAGTAGTGGGAATATTGTGCATATTTCTGTGGAATTACAAATATGGTTAGAAAGTATTTGGAAACATAATTATAGTTATTATCCTGTATTTATATAGCACTGACATATTCCATTGAGCTTTACAGGAACTGAACATCATTCACACCAGTTCCTGCCCCAGCGGAGCTTAAAATTATAACTGATTTTATTAAAAGCCAATTAACCTGCCTGGAGTGTGGGAGAAAACCGGAGTATTTGGAGGAAACCCACACAGACACGGGGAGAACATACAGAATCCTTGCAGATAGTGCCCTGGGGGTATAATATGATGTAGATATCCTGAGACGCAGTCTTTACATACAAAACCAGCACATTATATGCAGCGAGACGCAGTCTTTATATACAAAACCAGAACATTATATGCAGCGAGGTGCAGTCTTTATATACAAAACCAGCACATTATATGCAGCGAGACGCAGTCTTTATATACAAAACCAGCACATTATATGCAGCGAGACGCAGTCTTTATATACAAAACCAGAACATTATATGCAGCGAGGTGCAGTCTTTATATACAAAACCAGAACATTATATACAGTGAGACGCAGTCTTTATATACAAAACCAGAACATTATATGCAGCGAGGTGCAGTCTTTATATACAAAACCAGCACATTATATGCAGCGAGACGCAGTCTTTATATACAAAACCAGCACATTATATGCAGCGAGACGCAGTCTTTATATACAAAACCAGCACATTATATGCAGCGAGGCGCAGTCTTTATATACAAAACCAGCACATTATATGCAGCGAGACACAGTCTTTATATACAAAACCAGCACATTATATGCAGCGAGGCGCAGTCTTTATATACAAAACCAGCACATTATATGCAGCGAGGAGCAGTCTTTATATACAAAACCAGAACATTATATACAGTGAGACGCAGTCTTTATATACAAAACCAGCACATTATATGCAGCGAGGAGCAGTCTTTATATACAAAACCAGCACATTATATGCAGCGAGGAGCAGTCTTTATATACAAAACCAGAACATTATATACAGTGAGACGCAGTCTTTATATACAAAACCAGCACATTATATGCAGCGAGACGCAGTCTTTATATACAAAACCAGCACATTATATGCAGCAACGCGCAGTCTTTATATACAAAACCAGCACATTATATGCAGCGAGACACAGTCTTTATATACAAAACCAGCACATTATATGCAGCGAGGAGCAGTCTTTACATACAAAACCAGCACATTATATGCAGCGAGACGCAGTCTTTATATACAAAACCAGAACATTATATGCAGCGAGACGCAGTCTTTATATACAAAACCAGCACATTATATGACGTGAGAAGCAGTCTTTATATACAAAACCAGCACATTATATGCAGCAACGCGCAGTCTTTATATACAAAACCAGCACATTATATGCAGCGAGACACAGTCTTTATATACAAAACCAGCACATTATATGCAGCAACACAGTCTTTATATACAAAACCAGCACATTATATGCAGTGAGACGCAGTCTTTATATACAAAACCAGCACATTATATGACGTGAGAAGCAGTCTTTATATACAAAACCAGCACATTATATGACGTGAGAAGCAGTCTTTATATACAAAACCAGCACATTATATGACGTGAGAAGCAGTCTTTATATACAAAACCAGCACATTATATGACGTGAGAAGCAGTCTTTATATACAAAACCAGCACATTATATGACGTGAGAAGCAGTCTTTATATACAAAACCAGCACATTATATGACGTGAGAAGCAGTCTTTATATACAAAACCAGCACATTATATGACGTGAGAAGCAGTGGGTACTGATGGCAGATATTCAGGCCCTGGCACTATAACACTGGCACTGATACACAGCATTGGCTCCATTGTAACTAGAAATGAAAAAAACAATGACAAAAGTAAAAGAAATATAGAAAGTGCAAATAACAAATATATAAAAGCACAATGAGCTTTGTCAGGGGGAAAAGTTAACTTACCCTCCATCTGTTAGGGTAGGGGATAGGGATATTATAGATGTCAGGTGACAAAAAACAATTTAATTTCAGCTAGTGGGTCAGTCTTTAGAACATATAAAGTATAGTACTTGTGTACAGTACCTGTGTACAGTACCTGTGTACAGTACCTGTGTATAGTACCTGTGTATAGTACCTGTGGGATTAAAACTGCAGCAAAAGTTCAAAGTTGGTTCTTGGGTAAAGTTTACAGCCTGCAGATTCTTCTTTTTTTTTTTCCAGTTTGCAAAATCTCCCGATCCCTGTCTGCATCTGTGCCTTGATTGGTCAATTTTACTGCCTGTCAAGAAAGCTGTGCTCTGATTGGAGAATCCAATCAGATTTCTGCAGAACCCGGAGAAGATTTGCAGGGTAGTGCAGCAACTGAGCCAGGTTTTAAGGTGCCAAAGCAGGTTGGGAGGCTTACCCTCCCCAAGCCTTATTGAAAATCCGCCTATGAGTCTGCACTCATGTCTGTTAGTTGTGCTTATTGAATTTATACTTTATTGCATTTGTTAGACACAACATGCTTGCGTGTTCTTTTGGAAAACCTCACTTAGATGCGTTAAAAAATATAAATGCAAGAAAAAATGCATTAAAATAAAGTAATATCCCTTATGCAGGTTTCATTCTCTTCAGGGGCAGGAAAAAACAATAATAGTTCTGTTTAGAGCCAGGGTGGCTCCTTGTTTGTTGATCATATTGGCCTTCATTTCTGTAGCCACCAATGTTCTCAGTACAGACAGGGAGCCGGCCGGGAGTCTCCTGTAATAGCCAACAACAGATGGACTCGCTGCCATTCATCACCGATACCGGCCCACACCCACAGCCAGTATGTGTCACTGACATATAACCCTGTATAATAAACCATGACAGTTTTGGGAAATAAATAGGGTGATATTGATTTTTCTCATTTAATGCGCTCGACTGTAAGATTATTGGCTTTATTGCTGTAAATCACATTGTTCCCAAGTGCATCTGTTCTGCAGCACACAGCAGTGTAAGGCCCAGCCCTTGTTAACATAGTAGGTGAGGTTGTACAAATACACAAGTTCAGCCTATGCAGTGAAACCTAAGTGCTAGCTGTTCCAAAGGGTAGTGAAAACCCCTCTGCTGCCTTTCCAATTTGCCTCAAGGGGGGTAGGATATTCCTTCCTGACTCCCAAGTAAAGTAAACGCACATGTAAAGGTTTATTAGGGTAATATACACTGCATTTTGATATTTTTTACACCCTTTTGTTGAACAAAGACTTATAAAAATATAATACAGTAATTTTTACTGTCTGATTTTCTTTTTCATTATAGTTTTCTTTTGACTTTTGAACCCCCCCGTGCCTATGGCTCTCTTCTTTAAAATCTCCTCTATTCTTTCTATTTGCTTTCTATTCCTGTTTGCAACATACATTACTTGTTCTTGTTACTTAGAGAGAGGATTTGTTGATTTCTGAGATCTTGAAAAAATGTTTAAATCACAACTAAACCTTATCAACTTTTTTCCCCTGGTTATGTTTAATGCGTCAGGGGTGGAACGGTCGGGCAGGGGGAGCGCCGGCAAGGGTCAGGGTATTTCCCGGTGGCCCAGTTCGACCCTGCCCCCAGTTCCGTTTCCTGATTTTTAAATAAACAAAAAACTATAGGCACCCAAGGGCCCCCCCAAAATCTGTCGTCCTAGGCACAGGCCCTGGGGTGCCTTATTATAAATACACCCCAGCTGAATCCCCTGGCCATGGACTTTGCAGTCAGCAGAGATTATAGTGTTTTTCCAACTGAAATATACCCGTGTTTACAGCAGTAGGGTAGCGCTTTACGGACAGTGGGGCTCATTCACAAACACATAGCGCCAGTGCACAAGTATTCAGACCCCCAGATAGTTCTCTTATTTAACTAAATACCAAATCCAACGCTAATATTTTATTCTCTGATATTTTTTTTTAATTCAAAACACAAACGGAAAATTAGTTTTATGATGATAAATTGTTTTAGGTTAGGAAAAATAAATTAGCCAACAGAAAAGTGCAATTTGCATATATATTGAATCCCTGCATTGTATAATGAAATGTAACTGCCCTATCAAGGACATATTAGCTGGCAGTTGGGCTTCACCACTGAGCCATTACAATACCTGCCCCAGTTCCTGGATAAAAATCCCCCGGGCAAGGGATCATTATTCAGGTTGGAAATCTGAAGGGCAACTCTGGAAATGAAAATGAAAGGGCGTCCTAAGGAGGCGACAGACATAGTAATACAAATACATTCATCCCACAATATAGGGTCCCAGGGGTAACTGTTAGTTCAACCGACTGGAAGTGGAAGCTGCATTTAAAGGGGTTGAATTTCTAGTAGGACGTAGATAATAATATTCCGTGGCTATTCGCAGTTGGTTTTCATTTTTTATTATTTGTGGTTTTTCGGTTATTAAGCTTCTTGTTCAGAAGCTCTTCAGTTTCAGCAGCCATCTTGTCTGGTTTACTTTAGCAGCCAGGCAGTAGTTTGAATGAGAGACTGGAATATGAATAGGAGAGGGGCTGAAAAGAAAAACAAGTAATAAAAAGTAACAATAAAAAATAAATAATGAAGACCAATTGCAGAGTTGCTAGGAATTCTACATTCTATAACAAACTAAAAGTTAACAAAGGGATACGGTCATGATTTTTATGGGGTACTTTTTATTTCTAAATGACATTGTTACATAGCAAATAATTCCCTCTGCCATTTAACATTTTATTCTTGAACCAACAAATGTATTTGTAGCTGTAATATTGGTGTGTAGGCGCCATCTCAGTGCCTTGTGCCTGAGTCTGAGCTTTCAGCCAGCGCTACACATTAGAACTGCTTTCAGCTAACCTATTGTTTCTCCTACTCCCATGTAACTGGGGGAGTCCCAAACCGGACTTGGATTTCTTACTATTGAGTGCTATTCTGATACCTACTGGGAGCTGCTATCTTGCTCCCTTCCCATTGTTCTGCTGATCGGCTGCTGGGGGTGAGGGGGGGGATATCACTCCAACTTGCAGAGCAGCAGTAAAGTGTGACTGAAGTTTATCAGAGCACTGGTCCCATGGCTGTGGCACCCTGGGAAATGAAGAATATGGCTATAAAAAAATCTGAGTTTGTAATCACTGCTTGGTCGCACAACTTGGTGGTTCCAACCCTTGACAAAGAATCCTGGGCAACCTGATGGCATCTGCCGAATAGTTTGCTCTTTATATTGGTCTCTAAAATGATTCAATATCAGTGTAACAAACACAATGGCAGCAGGTAACACTGACTATATCGCCAATCAATTCTTATTAAGATTAATGTGCCATACAAAGTTCCTGTAACCGTCCAGAAGGTTCCATGGCGGCTGTGGTTCAGACCGGCTGCCTGGATGTTTGCAATGATTTGCTCTAATAGTAGTAAGTGAAGCTTATGAGAAGCCGCTCTCCTGAGTATGGGAGCCAGGCAGCGGAAGAACTTGCTGCCAGAGCCGCTCCATGAGGAATTGAGTAACAGATGGTGAAACATCTTCATTAAACGGATGCTTAGGCCGGGATTCTTCTGCTGAGCTTTCCGCTTTGTGCAGTTGTTGCAGAAGATTTTCACTGATAATCAGCTCCATGCTTTACATTTGTATAAAGTATTTGTACTGTTTGGTGTTGCTGGTCTTTTAACCTGGTCCTTGTCATTGGCAGCTGTGCTGCAGAGTGTGGCGTAGGGGGCGGGAGCGGATTTACAGCACATGAGAAAGGTGATTACAATTAACACCATACTGCGGAATATGTTGGCGCTTTATAAATAAATGTTAATAATAATAATAATACTTGGCACAACAGTGCGCTGTATATAATGCACTATGAATACAGGTACTGCAGCCAGTGCAAACCTATAACCCTTCAACTTATGTATACTGCCTTTTATTTTTATATTTACAAAATCCATATTTGTTTTAGTACCATCAGCTGAATTAAGATAAAGATAATGAGCTCTAGATAAACAACACCCTCCATGCTTTGTTGTGTCTGGCTTACTGATAGAACGACACTATTAAGGCAAAGACACACGGAGCTATTTAGTAGCAGCTACTTGTCACGGCTACTAAACATCAGAAAATCCCCTGCCATAGACAATACTGAGAATTGCCTCTGCAATAGTGACAATTATCAGTTAATGATCAGCATTGTCTATTTTTGTAGCTGTGACAAGTAGCTGCTACTAAGTAGCTACAGTGGCTCCATGTATCTTCACCCTTATATAGGAGAGCTATCAGCGTACTGATATGATTAACTATATTCTCCTGCTCCCATAGCAGGACAGCAGTTTTATTTCCCTCCTTGCCCTATCCAGTTTAAGAAATAACAAAAGAAATAGTTCTTAATTAATAAAAAAAAATATCCAATAAGTATGTTTGGTGCAAGTAATATTCATTAAACTCATGCTGCACAAGAGTAATAATAATAGTATCATAGCCACGAACAGCAATGGACCGCAATGTATTCTTCACAGCTTACCTATCTGTAAATGAGGGCCCTGTAGCCCAACTTCAACTTAAATGGTTGGCCACATAGCAACTGTAAGGTTTGATATAATATCATATAATCATATATTCATGTAATTATATATTCATATATGCATGTATTTGATACTTTGATACACTTTGATGCTTAGCATATCATACTCCATTTTAGAGATGTATCTCCATTTTGTAACAGCAACCAGCAAGGTTTGAACATCCCATAATAAGCTGTTTTTCCCAAATAGTACCCTTGCACAACTTGCACCTGACAAAATATAAACCTTGAGAAACAATTTAATCTTATCTGTGCACTAACGCCTTTCTACTCCTTGTATCCTCCTTTAAATTCCTGTCCCGCATTAGCCATCCTTGAAGGCAGTGCTGTCCAACTTCTGTGGTACCGAGGGCCGGAATTTTTCCGGCCTCCGTGGTGGAGGGCCGATAATGGAAGCTCGTTTTGACCACTCCCCTTTTTAAAACCACACCCACTTGAAACCACACCCATGTTTTCGCATGACCATAGCCATATTAATGGGGTAGTACAGCAAAAACCTGCCATACTCTGCCTTCCCTACCCTGCCTGTGTGTGCCATACTCTGCCTTCCCTACCCTGCCTGTGTGTGCCATACTCTGCCTGCCCTACCCTGCCTGTGTGTCTGAGGTGTGAACAGGTGAACAATGGGGGGTGATTACAGCCTGAGCCTGAGGTGTGAACACTGCAGGGGGTGAACAATGCAGGAATTAAAAGGTGTGAATAACACAGGGGATTACATTTTTAAACAATACAGCCTGATTACAGCCTGAATCTGAGGTGTTAACCATGCAGGGGGGGCAGTACTGATACCATTTAAAGCTTACACAAAGGTAAGCCATCAAAGCAGCGAGACAGGTGGGGGGCCACACAGAGGGGGGCCCGCGGGCCACCAGTTGGACAGCACTGCTTGAAGGCCATCCTTGCAGATAATGAGGTTCTACTCCATCTTTATTTTATAATGATTCCTTTGTCTCTGTACGTACACGAGTGGTATAAATACTATGATCACGTAAGAATAAACTGGACAAGTTTGAACTTCCCTTGGAGCTGTGTCCTTCTTGTCTCCGTTTACGCCTTTGTCCTGGTAGGAGGGCTCCCACGGATTACTAAATCTAAGATCGGCGGTCAGGGACCTTACAGCAACCGCTTTATCTTGCCAGCTTTCCCTGTGTTTCAGGTAGGGTGCATTGGGTATACTGATGATGCACAGTAAATATAGCTGGTATATGTAGCAAAGAGTTCCATGGACCATTGACCTGTCTACAGTCAGAAGAAAATCTATTGGGATTATTCAATGTTTAAATTATTTTTTAGCAGACTTAAGGTAAGGAGATCAAAATTATGGAAAGATCCCTTATCCGGAAAACCCCAGGTCCCAAAAATTCTGGATAACAGGTGCCATACCCGTACTATATTGTTTATTCAGGGCAGGGCAGTATTCACATGAGTATCAGGAGGTGTACTTGTAAGTACTTGTTATAACTGATCGTTGTCATTATGTACTCTAAAGTTCCCAATAGGAAAGAAGCACACAAACACTCCGGCCGGCACAATGGTGCGCTACTTCCTTATTCAGAAGTGAATTGGTTGGCTTGGGAGCAGCCTGGGAATTGAATGCCCCCTACAGGAATAAGTAAATGGTGTGCTGAATAAAACATTATTGTTTGTGCTCTAAGTCCCTGAACTACAGCATGATGTGTATAAGCAGAGAGGGAATTGAGAGGCCTTAATAATATGGTTTAACTTGCAGCAGTGATCACAGTTTCAATGGACAGGGATAAAACTTAGCTGAAAAAAGAAAATACAAGTCAGATACAGAATAGAAATCAGATACCTCTACTAAATGTGCCGTTTAGCATAAAAACAGCCGAAAACTGCACTTTAAGCCAACAGTTTGTTTAGTTTATATATTAAAGGGAATTTTTATTTCTAAATGACACTGTTACACAGCAAATAATTCCCTCTGCCATTTAACATTTTATTCTTGAACCAACAAATGTATTTGTAGCTGTAATATTGGTGTGTAGGCGCCATCTCAGTGCATTGTGCCTGAGTCTGAGCTTTCAGCCAGCGCTACACATTAGAACTGCTTTCAGATAACCTATTGTTTCTCCTACTCCCATGTAACTGGAGGAGTCCCAAGCCGGACTTGGATTTCTTACTATTGAGTGCTATTCTGATACCTACTGGGAGCTGCTATCTTGCTCCCTTCCCATTGTTCTGCTGATCGGCTGCTGGGAGGGGGGGGGCGGGGGAAATCACTCCAACTTGCAGCGCAGCAGTAAAGTGTGACTGTGATCAGAGCACAGGTCACATGGCTGTGGCACCCTGGGAAATGAAGAATATGGCTAGCCCCATGGGAAAAACAGATTACAATGCAGGATTCTGCTAGAGAAACTGATGGGTTTTGAGAAAAAATATGTTTTCCCGTAACAGTATTTCTTAAAGTGAGGCCCCCTTAATGTTTATCTGTTACTGTCAGCTCTGAATATTATGAACGCTGACACTTTTAGTAGAATGCAATGTAAGAGACGGACACACAAACAGCTCATTAGCCACAAGCACCGGAGCACCGAGTCCCACAGCTTCAAACTTTAATTTCGGATCTGTCTTTATCATATAAAAAGATAATAAGAACAAATGTAATACTAACACTACATCATTGAATTAAATACATTATTATCAGGGGGGACGGGGGCAGTGTTCCTGGGAGAATAAACATATTTCTTTTTAAAGGGGAAGCAATTAGTTTTTTTACATTTAAAATGCTAATCAATGTATATTTTTTTAAGTTAGAAAGAAGAAAATACAATACAAGAGTTCTCAGATGAGGCATGCAGCTCCAGCTGAGCACAGTCAGAGATTAAAACCATGCAATAATAAAGTTATAAGACTCCTTTCAAACCTCGGGGGGGGGGGGGGGAAGATCCTTAATGTCAGTAAATGGGTTCCTAAGGGACAGGATCATCATCGTTATTCATTTATAAAGCTCCAGCCAGTTATGCATTTGCCCAGGATAAATAAATTGTAGGAGAAGAGGTGGAGAGCTGGTAGGTATCCCTAGAAATCTACTGAGGCAACAGTGTCTCCCCTAGAACTAGCCAATAAGCTGTGGCCACAGCTTTGCCCTCATTACAGCTTATACCAGGCCCCCCCCCCAATAGTCTGAGAGACCGTGAACTGGCCCCCTGGCTTATACTGTACAATGGGCTAGTAGTTGCCTCCATTTTTTTCTAATGGAGGAATGCTCTCATGGAAAGCAATGGAAGCTAAAGGCACCAACACTCTGGTCTTTGGGCTCGGCCGTATGCCCCTGAAAATGTCTTTTCTTCTTGTGCCATTCAGTGCTCTATGCAATAACAAATGTGAGTGTTTTGGGATTATGTCTGACTTAGTGACATCCCACCATTGACTGATACCCTAAATGCGGCAGTGTTTTCTATCCGAGTTACCTAGATGTGGCACAGTGCTCCCTATCTGAGGCGCCTAGATGTGGCACAGTGCTCCCTATCAGAGGCACCTAAATGCGGCACAGTGCTCCCTATCCGAGGCACCTAGATGTGGCACAGTGCTCCCTATCCAAGTCACCTAGATGTGGCACAGTGCTCCCTATCCGAGGCACCTAAATGCGGCACAGTGCTCCCTATCCGAGGCACCTAGATGTGGCACAGTGCTCCCTATCCGAGGCACCTAAATGCGGCACAGTGCTCCCTATCCGAGGCACCTAAATGCGGCACAGTGCTCCCTATCCGAGTCACACAAGAAAATGCGAGCAGACTAACTAGTAACCAGCTTCAAATGGATCATTTGTCAGAGCAGCAAATGCCAAATGGCCAGTGTAAGCCACCCAACAAGTGCCTGTGTATGTAGGATCCTCTATAGCATTATTAATTATGGCCTTGTCTGGCAGTGAGCAGTACCGGCTCACACTCTGGAGGGGGGTAACATTAGTGTCTTTTATTCTCCACTTCCAAGTCCTGCAATAGCAGAAGGAGCTTCAGAAGGGGCAATCATTTCTGGGTGTTGCACAAACCTTCAGGGCATACAGACTGGTGCTTATGGGTCTCTGAATGCCACTAAATAATATCTCACACAGGAGCCACTTGCAGGTACAGATTCATTTTATTGAAAAGAGCCTGTACCTGGTTAGTGTTTGCAATATATTATATATATGAATGATAGAACAACTGCTGAACTACAACTCTTAGCGCCTCCTTCAGCAGCAAAGTACTAAGAGTTGGAGTTCAGGAGAAGCTGGAGGTCCCTATGGATAGGAACTGCCGCTCAGACCCCTCGGTGACAAAGCGCTTGCTCTTTTCCTGGAAGCCACGGGCGAGGTTTGCCGCGTCTCTGCATATAAAGATTCAGTCAATGAATGTCGGGGGAACAGTCTGATGATCTGATGGAGTGCACACAACCTTCCCAATGCCATTTGTTCCCACGTAGGACTTCCAGCCTTACTGTCTGTGCACTGCAAATTATACAGGGTAATAGTGTCGCTGAGACAGTCACTGTTATTTCTTCTTCTCCGCATTCTCCTCTTCATCCCATGAAAAGAACAGCAGGGGAAACATTCCTAATATGCAACCAATGGACACTCCTATTGCTTTGCCCTGGAAAAAATTATACACAATATTCAGTTTGTTTAACACAAATATTTGGTATTTCTCTGTAATGGTCTGCTGGCTGCATTTAATGCACATTTCCATTGCTTGGCTGTAGCAGCCTTTTAAGAACGTCCAGGATAAGCACAGGAAATACTGCTTAAATATGCTGCTGTACAGAGAGATACCATAAAGCTATGGCAGCATAGGGATTCCCCTGTACTAAGCACAATTCAGCAGGAACAGCCCCCTAAGTTTGCTCATAGCCTGTACAGAGAGATACCATAAAGCTATGGCAGCATAGGGATTCCCCTGTACTAAGCACAATTCAGCAGGAACAGCCCCCTAAGTTTGCTCATAGCCTGTACAGAGAGATACCATAAAACTATGGCACATAGGGATTCCCCTGTACTAAGCACAATTCAGCAGGAACAGCCCCTAAGTCTGCTCATAGCCTGTACAGAGAGATACCATAAAACTATGGCAGCATAGGGATTCCCCTGTACTAAGCACAGTTCAGCAGGAACAGCCCCAAAGTTTGCTCATAGCCTGTACAGAGAGATACCATAAAACTATGGCAGCATAGGGAATCCCCTGTACTAAGCACAATTCAGCAGGAACAGCCCCCTAAGTTTGCTCATAGCCTGTACAGAGAGATCCCATAAAACTATGGCACATAGGGATTCCCCTGTACTAAGCACAATTCAGCAGGAACAGCCCCTAAGTCTGCTCATAGCCTGTACAGAGAGATACCATAAAACTATGGCAGCATAGGGATTCCCCTGTACTAAGCACAGTTCAGCAGGAACAGCCCCAAAGTTTGCTCATAGCCTGTACAGAGAGATACCATAAAACTATGGCGGCATAGGGAATCCCCTGTACTAAGCACAATTCAGCAGGAACAGCCCCCTAAGTTTGCTCATAGCCTGTACAGAGAGATACCATAAAACTCTGTCTAGCAAATGTGTTCCCCTGTTCTAAACACAGTTTACCAATATACATGTTTAATGTAGCTTTATTTTCAGGACTAACACATGTGTATACTGTAAGCTGTACAGATATACACATGGCACTTAATTTTGTTTTATTTATATTTTCCACTGTTTGTTCCCAGTGTCTGTACTATACATATATACTGTAAGACATGTACAGTTCTGCTCATAAAAGTAGAGCAAAAACCCACTTCCTGATGTCAAACATGAAATATACAGACCCAAAGAATTCAAAGCCAGACGTATAAAATTAACTATTGCACATACCAAGTGGGCACTAAGGCGTGTTTGCCACATATCTGCTTGTTTCGGTGTCAGGTCAGGGATCGCCAGGCCTAGCCTAGAAGACAAGGCTTCCACATAACCTGCAAGGCTTAAAGAACACACAAATATATTAGATATTGTATTGGTGAAATCTGATTTGATATATTGTTTTGTCTCCCCTTCCCTCTCCCTTCTCCTTTTCCCTATCCCTCCTCCCCTTCCCTCTCCCTTCCCTCTCCGTTCTCCTCTTCCCTCTCCCTCCTCCCCTTCCCTCTCCCTCCTCCCCTTCCCTCTCCCTCCTCCCCTTCCCTCTCCCTCCTCCCCTTCCCTCTCCGTCCTCCCCTTCCCTCTCCGTCCTCCTCTTCCCTCTCCGTCCTCCTCTTCCCTCTCCGTCCTCCTCTTCCCTCTCCCTCCTCCCCTTCCCTCTCCCTCCTCCCCTTCCCTCTCCCTCCTCCCCTTCCCTCTCCCTCCTCCCCTTCCCTCTCCCTCCTCCCCTTCCCTCTCCGTCCTCCCCTTCCCTCTCCGTCCTCCCCTTCCCTCTCCGTCCTCCTCTTCCCTCTCCGTCCTCCTCTTCCCTCTCCGTCCTCCTCTTCCCTCTCCGTCCTCCTCTTCCCTCTCCCTCCTCCCCTTCCCTCTCCGTCCTCCCCTTCCCTCTCCGTCCTCCCCTTCCCTCTCCCTCCTCCCCTTCCCTCTCCCTCCTCCTCTTCCTTCTCCGTCCTCCTCTTCCCTCTCCGTCCTCCCCTTCCCTCTCCGTCCTCCCCTTCCCTCTCCGTCCTCCCCTTCCCTCTCCGTCCTCCCCTTCCCTCTCCGTCCTCCCCTTCCCTCTTCCTTCTCCTTTTCCCTGTCTCTCCTCTCCATCCCTCTCCCTCCTCCCCTTCCCTCCTACCCTTCCCTCTCCCTTCTCCTTTTCCCTGTCCCTACTCTCCATCCCTCTCCCTCCTCCCCTTCCCTCTCCCTTTCCTTCTCCCTCCGCCCCCTCCCCTCCCTGCTGTAATCTGAGCCCAGGGCTACTAGCCAATCAGAGACACAAGGGTGCAGGAGAAGGAAGTGACATCACACCAAGCTAATATGGCAGCTGCTTTCTTACACAAACACAGACAGCTTCTAAGGCTGTTATGATGAAGCATTCTACAGAATAAAACATTCTAGCTTGCACTATGGCGGATAATCTATTGGGAAGAAACTGCATCAGTAGCAGCTTTCCTTCTCTTTTAGGCAATTAAACCAAGACAGTATACACCTCTGTGCAGAATTGAATATGAAGATGAATATTTCACAAAAGAAAGATGAATATTCCACAAAATGATATCTATGAAACCTGTATGCACAGTGTAAATATTTATACACATGAACCAATATGGTTTCTGTATCTGAAATCAGTACAACTTACCCAAGTCCCGCTAAGTCTGACACTAGGTTTCCTAAGGCCGCGGCTGCAAAGAGATACAAAGACGGTGTTGTGTTAATTATATATGTGTATTAATTACATATAAATATGTATAATAGCATCACAGGCCTTTACTCCATACACAGACCTGCTCATCATCATTGCACATTGTATGAGCACAAAAGGGCCAGGACAGAAATATACAGGGATACCCATGATCCCCCTCCAGCAAACAAGCAAAGGCTGAAAGGATCCAATAAGGTTCCAATAAGCAGGCCCGGATTTGTGGAAAGGCCACAAAGGCCCGGGCCTAGGGCATGCTGCCCCGCAGTAACAGAATTTTTAAATTTGGCTCCCATACGGAGCAGTCAGGACCTCTCCCCACTGCTCCGTATGGGAGTTTAAATGTGCGATTGCGCATGCGCGTTGATCTCGCATGCACACTCGGGGGAGAGGGCGCCGCGCGTTCGCGCGTTCGCGCATGCGCACTTGGGGGGGGGGGCGGGGCGGGGGCGGCCTCGGGGCGCCGAGAACTTAAATCCGGCCCTGCCAATAAGGCATAGTATCCGCTCCCCTCTTCTTATGTTACTTTGGGTCGCTCCACCCTTTTGGGCTTTTTGTTGCTGAGACCTCCCCCAAATTTCAGAGACTTCCCATATGTTCATCTCTAAATGCAGATCTTTCCTGGAGACTCACTGCAGTACTCATTGATTATCATGGAAAGTGCTCTGTGGGGATTCCCAACGCACTGTGACTTGAGTAAAGCAGCTAGCCTAAGGGTGAAGACACATGGAGCTACTTAGTAGCAGCTACTTGACTCGGCTACTATCTGACATAGGTCAGGAATGAACTTGCCAAGTACCTGGGTTTGTAGTATTTTTCACTGACTGACATTCTGCAGTTGGTCATTTTTTTGAATGCAGTATGGGTTGGAGAGGATCTATATAATGGGATCACACAATAACTATAGCAATGTAGCCTTGTGGTCAGTCTGAATTCCGGGTGCCCATACTAATAAGAAGTACAGTAGAACCAGATTTTACATTTCCCAGAATGCAGCTTCCCTCAACTGGGCCGTGACAAAACAGCTTCAATTCAGGGAAAACGCGAAATTCGGGGACGTAAAACTACGAGGCTGCTGTACAATTTTAATTATAGTGATACTTTTTATTCCTTATTGTTTTATTTAGTCCCTCTTCTCTTCATTTTCCAGTCTCTCATTTACACCACTGCCTGGTCGCTAAGGTAAACAAGACCCTAGCAACTAGATAGCTGCTAGAAATTCCAAACTGAAGAGCTGCTGAACTAAAAGCTAAATAACTGAAAAAAAACACAAAAATACAAAGAAAAGATAGATAAAAGGCACTCACCTGCCATGGTGGATATTCCTAATATGACCCCAATAGACAGTTCTATCTGTGTCCCCTGCAATCAGAGCCAAGAGAAACAGTAAGCGGAAGCAACTCCCAGCGAGCTTGGCAAACAGAGATACACGCAGTCAGGATCAGTTCCACGTGGCGCGTTACATGGGTACAGAGCAGCCGACTGGGTTGGAAATGAGATATGAGGTCCCCGTGGGTATAACGGCTCCAGTGCAGGAATAAAAAACTATGTTTGATCATAAGTGTTCCCCATAATTATAACTGAGCCCCAGAGAGAGATTCCTATAATTACAGGCTCAGATAGAGGGCAAATCAGTTTGCTCAGTATCTTGTACTAAATTATAAGCAGCCTTTGCTCAGTATCTTGTACTAAAAAGCAGCCGCCTTATGGGAAAGGTAAACGTTTATGCCGATTAAAAGAGTAATGGGTCCATTTCCATGAAGGCAGTAGCCTCAATTATTCAGTTATCCTGCCAGACTGTAACACATAGCAACCAAAGCTATCTAAAGGTCCCCATACACGGGACGATCCGATGTCGCCAAGCGAGCGGATCTTCTCCCGATATCCCCACCTACGGGTGGACGATATTGGGAGAATCCAGGCTAATTCAAATTATAATGGCAGGTATAAGTAAAGTCGGTCCGGGGACCACATCAACGAGCCCATTCGGTCCCGGATCCAACTAGATTTTTTAACCTGCCCGATCGAGATCTGGGCGATTTCAGGCCAGGTATCGGTCGGGCAGGCCAGTCGGTAGTGCCCATACACAGGCCGATTAGCTGCCGAATCAGTCTATGAGACCAATATCAGCAGCTAGAATTGGACCTTAAGGCTCTCGTTATTCCAAAGCTAGCCATGGGCTAGTCCTGTACAGTATCTGACCGACTGACTCACTAAAACTGACATAACATATGAGGGAACATCAGATCTGGATTGGGATTCAACATAGGCCTGACGGAGCTATGGACGGATATCCATGGTACCTAGACTTCAGCCTGGATCAGCAATAGTTAAAGCTAGCTGTTGATTTGTTCCTTAGGTTTTGCTTAGGACCAGTATCCCTAAGTGCTTTAAAGGAGAAGGAAAGGTAAAAACTCTAAGCTTTATCAGAAAGGTCTATGTAAATACAGCCATAAGCACTCACAGTAATGCTGTACTGAGTCCTCTATCCAAAAAAACATAGGATTTCTTGTCTCTTTTTTTTTGTAAACATGATGTTCCAGTGTCTGACTTCCTCTCTCAGAAACAGCCTTAATTCCTGGGGCCAGAGTCTGCTTTAAAGGTTTAAGATCTCATTGTAGGGAAACCTAACTAACTTCTGTAAGTCCCTAAGGTCCCGGTGGACAGGCAGCTAGGGGAAGTCATTTCTGTTGTAAATAAGAAAGCAGTAAAGATGCTTTCCCCAACCAGGCCCGGACTGGCAAACTGTGCATTCTGGCAAATGCCAGGGGGGCTACTCTAAAGGTGGCCATCTACGGGCCGATTTTAGCTGCAGATATCAGTCCTTTAGACCAATTCAGCAGCTTATCTGCCCATGTATTGGCCAGATCTTGGTTAGCCTGGTTTAATTTTAAAGACGGCACCTATACCCCCTGTTTTAATCTGATCTGGCCAAACAACTGAATTAGGCTGTGTGTACTTGAAATGCCAGGACCTATTCTGACTCCCAGTCCAGACCTGTCCCCAACTCTTCTCAGTCCTGAGATTCCAGCGAGGATTGTGACCAATAATGTAAGCCTGGAAATATTATGTCTCTGTGTTTGCGGTGGATAAAGGGTTAAAGCAGACTGTTTACATGGCTTGCAGCACATAATTACTTACTGAAGCAATTAAACCACTACCTGCCTGAGAAAAGAAGCCAGAACCATTTTGTGGTATGTGCAGCTAAAAACCAGCAATATCAGATTCCTTCAAATCAATGAAAATCTAATTTAGGAGACTGTATCTGTGGATGTGACAGAAAGACACGTGTATGTGACTGCAGGCCTAGCGCTTGTCTCATCTCTGTCAAATTTTTCATCTGCCGAGCTCGGCCAAACGTGTCCTTCTGCCCTACTGTTGGGCCTATTATAGGCCTCTGTGACAGAGCAAAAATGTCCTTACATGTATCAACTATCCATCGCATTGCCTGGCATCACTGCGGGCACTCAGCCACAAGGCAATGCCAAGGAGCTCAAACATGTAACAACCTAAAAATATCATATATACAAGAGCAAAGCTGTGGCGCATTAACTCAATTGCACTTAACTTAAAAACCATGGATAGTTTGTTACAAATGTATATTGGAAAGTTGCTTAGAATTACATTTTCTTACATTTTGGAGTTTCCAGGGACATTAATAATAAGGTAAACTTCCAATTTAAGGGTAAAAAGAGGTTTACACACTTTTATTTTAAAACATTGAACAACAGCAAATCCAACAGGAACGTATTTTGACCCTGCTGCACAGCCGCCTCAATTGTTATTCAGAAAAAAACATTTTATAAATAAAAGACTGGGTAGAACAACTGATGGTTCTGGTGTCGATCAAGTAAGAGTAAGCGCAGGGGCGAATCCTAAGACTTTATAGTGTAACTAAAGTCAGCTGCCATATTTCAGATTCTGTATTCTACACTGATGTCTGAAAAGACACAAAGGGGGAACAAATGAAAAAGAGAAATGAAAGGAGCAGAAGAGAAATCAGCCAAAGGGAGAGCACAAGAGAGAGGGAGAACATGATTAGATAATAGATAAGAAATGGGAAAATGGAAAAGGAAATAACGGAGCAGAAGAGAAAATGTAATAGAAGAACAGAACACAATCAGCCTCTGATGGAAGGTTAAGAAAGGCAAAAAAAATCAATGTAGCTGTGCAGGACAGAACAAAATAAGACAATAGAAAAATGAACAGAGAACATGGGAATGACCAAGATAAAAATACTGAAGGTAAATGGAAAAAGCAAAATGTACCCATTAAGTACGAACCAGAAGTAAAATGCTGGTTTCCAGAACACTGAAACACATATTACAGTAACCGTATGGGTCAAGGGCATCGGAATGGAGTTCAGTACTGATTTCTGTGCTTTTCAGTAAGACTTGCCCTTAGTATAATCCCCAGACTGCAGTCAGATAGAGAAGCCTGGCTGGAAGAGGCAAGTCAAGGGCATAAACACCAGCCAAGGAATAGAGTAGGCCCAAGGCAGTCGGGCATGACATTTCCTCCCTTCTGCTCCTACGTCCTCAGAGTCTCATTTAACCTTCCAGAGAAAGTCAATTGAGGCACTAAAAATAGTCGGCCAGTGAGACAGAGCGGTGTGAGCCCATACACTTTGCTCTCCGGCACGCGTTCCACTCCTGGCGGCTTGTAAACACTCGCTGTCGTGTAGCGGCAACTGTAAGCAGCCATGTATCTGCCAGCCAGTAACCCTAATAATCACCGTATTTAGCCGGCACCCAGGTAACAAACGAAAAATCAATAAAAGAAAACCTGACATCACAAGAAGATGAATCGGTCCTCTCAGCCTGGGCGGCACCCATTACGGGGCCACTGAACCATTGTTAATTATTTTCCCTGGAACACTGAATGTATAAATCATTTTACTCTTGTTTTGTTTTCCCTGGTGTACATACAGGGGGGCTGCAGTTTCTGTCTAGCCCTCTCTACCATTGTCCCTATTAGAGCATCCCTTAGCAGGAAGCAAGCAGTGGAAGTGGCCTTATGGCAGTCAGACATTGCCAGATTAGGTTTTAGGTTTAGCATTAGCAGGAACAACCCACAACGTTCCCTCAGAGTAAGGTTACCACCCCCTTTTAAAGGGGTCTGCCCCTATGGAAGATTGACCCCAGCAAGCATCCTTACCTCAGAGCTGTCACTGGCTGTCCCTTTAGGAACAGAGCTGCCCCCCCAGCCAATCGTTGCTATTCCAGCAAGAAATGATCTTGTGTCACCTGACCACTTTTCCTCCTCTCACCGTCCTACAAACTTCCCGCTCAAGCTTTTGTGTTTCTGAAGTATTATATTGGGATAAAAATATGTGGCTGTGGTGTTGAGCCGGTGTACAGCAATGGGGGAGTGGCCAAAAAGTAGGCGTGGCCCCTTCCTGTCCCCGGATTTCACTTTAGTAACCTTACCTCAGAGGCTGTACTGAGGTTCTGCCTGAATGTATCACATGGTACAAATGATCATTTCTAAAGGCAAAGCTACACGAGAACATGAATGCAGTGGGTACATTAGCAAAAGCATCCCAGCCACTCCCCTTACTAATTAATACACAATGATAGAAAAGAGTAGAATCCAGAACTTACGGCAGCAATCATGATGGCATTATCCAAGAAGCCGAATCCTATGAATGGAAGTGCATTGTGGAAGAAAACTAAAGGGGAACAAAAAACAAAGAAAGATGTTTAATTGCAGAGAGAGAGCAAAATAAAACTATACAAAATCTGAGACTTCAATATGCCCTTCTGCCCCTGGGTCACTTTCATTTTATTTGGGAATGGACCTTGAAAGTACTTTGCTGACATGAGAAAATAAGATCCACGCTGGAGGTCTCCTCTCAGTCAGTGATTGTGGATTGTGCCAACGGAGGCTCAGTGCCAGGGGACAACTTTTGCTATATCCATTTTTTTCCGTTTTCAAAAAAAATTGTAGATTTTACACTGCTGATATAATGAACTTGAAACAACAGCGCCACCTGCCTTTCATTTTGGCCTACTGGCTACAGATGGCAGAAAATTTATTTTGTAAGCAAAGGGAAGACTTATGTTGTTGCTTTGTTTGGAACTGACCAAATAAACATCAGATAACTATTTTCTGCTTCCTAACTACATTTTGGAGTAACATCACAAAATGTTAATTTCCTCATGAATGCACCTCAGAAATGTACCTCTGCTGACAGTATCCGGTTGGCTCAAAATGTACAGCAGGTGGATCTGTTGTTTGATGTTGTTTATTATCTTAGCAGTGTAAAAACTGCTAATATATTGAAAACTAGAATAAACTAAAGGGTTTGGGGTTTACATTTACATTAAAATGAATATTGGCAAGGCTATTTATTTTGGGCAATGCCGTAATGCAGCTGACAGTACCCTGTTGGCAGTAACATAGCCCAATCCATTTTTTTGGTAAAGTGGTATGCCAGTGCAGGGTCTAAGGGCTGTGACAGAGGGGGAGATTAGTCGCGCAAAATGCCATCCCACTGGCTAGAATGTAAATCGCCGGTGGGATGGCATATACGGCGCCACGATTTGGCGAAGTCGCAGAAGTTTCCTCTCAAGGCAACTTCCGCGACTTCGGAAAATCGCGACGCCGCGTGTGCCATCCCACCGGTGATTTACATTCTCACCAGTGGGATGGCATTTTGGGGAGATTAGTCGCCCGTGACAATGGAGAATTTTTTTACGGCGACTACTCTCCCCGTCTGTCACAGCCCAAAAGCTTTGGAAAGGATCTTTACCCAATGTGCCCACCTAACGGGGTCAGTAAGAAGGGCCTGAATTAGCAGCTTAAACCTGCCCATGTACGGTCACCTTAAGGTTAGAGCCTATAATCACTGGCGGGGGTGTCCTTGAAATCCCATTCTAAACTATGTTTGCATTGTTCATGTAATTTGGTCCATACAGCAAAAGGCACCAATATCCCCCTGTATGGGCCAATAGCCAAACTATGTGGCTTTCAGCCAATTATCTGCCATTTTTACAGTTACTAACAGTTCTCTAAGAGTCTCTATTAGACCAGCCCGAGTGATATTCAGCAAGCACTCCCAGTCCAAACTGGACACAATGTCATACAGAAAGCGGCACATTTCTCATTTATATGGATTCCGCTGCTGAATAATTCTACCCGAATAGACCTAAACGCATTTCACATAATTTCAGAATGGGAACATTTAAAGCTTAAGAAAAGTCTCACTGAACTCTGTATCTAAAGATACCAATTATAATACCAATGAAACTCTGTACTGGCAGTAAGTTCTCCGGCAGCACCCCAATTCCCACAGTGCCTTGCTCCCTAATTGCTTCATTTAACATTATTCATACTGATCTTCTGAGCACTTCTGCATTTACATACGTTTTTTTTTTTCTTTTAGTTTTCTTGACAGTAGCAGTTTTACATGGCAAAGATTATTTATTTGTAACAGGAGCAGCCACTGCTTTTCCATCCAGTTGGGCTGCAATACAAAAGGATAAGAAAAGGCACCTTGGCTGGTGAAAAGCTCCCTGACCAATAGTAATACTGTAGCAGCTCCATATCGCCCTCAGCTTTTTCTTTTGGATGTTCTTTTACTGTTCTGGGCTGGGTGTGCATTGGCAGTTCAATAAAAACCTAAACTAAATGAAAAAAAGTGCCAGCTTTGTACTCTACTGCCCCGGGGCAAACTAGGTAAAATAGACAGACCGCACAAAATAAAAAATATTTCTAATATAGTTAGTTAGGCAAAAATGACCCACCCCTCAAGTCACTGATTGGTTACTGATTGCTAACAGCTTAGAGAGCTGTAAAGCAGGAAGTAGTGTTCTGGTTATTATGTTAGACATCTGCCCACTCCAGCCTTTATAGATTTCAGGTGAGGTAGGAGGCTGGAGCCAGCGTAGGGCTGATTCTCGACTTGCAGAACAGGCTAAGTTCTTGGCAGCATAAAACTGCTAATTTAATGAAATATAGCAGAAGAAAAAAAATTAAATGTACCTTGCAGAAGTTCTCAGAAAAACCTGAAGTTGTTTGAACTGAACAGAAAATGAACACTAAAGGGGTAGTTCACCTATAAGTTAACTTTTAGTATGTTATAAAAATGTTTTATTATTAGCAACTTTGCAGTTGGTCTTCATTATTTATTTTTTATAGTTATTTTGCCTCTCTCTTGTGGCTCTTTCCAGCTTTTCAGTGGGGGTCACTGACCCCGGCAGCCAAAAACCTAACTTTTTAGTTAATAATCAGCATTGTCTATTTTTGTAGCCGTGACAAGCAGTTACTACTAGTAGCTCCGTGTGTCTTTACCCTTATTGTTACTCTTTTTTTACTTATCTTCTTATTCAGGCCCTTCACTATTCATTTTCCAGTATCTAATTCAAACCACTACCTGGTTGCTAGGGTAAATGAGACCCAGATAGCCACTGAAATACCATATTGGAAAACTGTTAAACAAAAAGCTAAATAACTGAAAAAAAATATAAAATATTAATAATTGCAAACTGTCTCAGAATATCAATGTTTACATCATACTAAAAGTGAACAGCCCCTTAATTTATCCCAAACGAAATGCCATTTAAAGCAAGCCTGCCTAACCACTGCTTTAAGACCTCCCTAAGGGAACCAGACCCCCATTTTGGAGATCTATGGGTTACACCTAGAGGAACAAATGTCAAGGACATCACATAAATAGATTTCCAAGTACATATCTGTCCCAGGCATGTCCAGCATGTTGCCTTTAGTTCCTGGCAAACTAGCAAAACCCAAAGAGCTGAATGCACTTCCATAATAGTTACAGGGCTACAAGCTGGACATTCAACTTCATATAAATAAGAAAGCACCCCCCCCCCCCCACAGTCACATCACCACTATGGGAAGGCCCGAGTCACACACAACCCTACCAATCTGCAGGCTCCCATAACAGCAGTATAAAATGTGCAAGTCATGCTGCTGTCACTTCTTGATAATCTCCAACCTAAATGTACAGAAAATGCAATTAATTGGCTTCTCACCGTGCTTTAGCTGCCCTGAAGATGGAGGGTCGACTTCCAGCTTTTCTGTAACATAAGAAAAAAAAGTAGTGATCAGTCTCCCCAGGACACACACATATATATATATATATATATACTGTATTTATAAAAACAAGGATTGGTTCTGTACAACCTGCTAACAGCCTGCTATAATATGTAGGTGGTTTATGTGGACCCTTTTGTCTCCCAATCCAAGCTCTGGGTTTAACGGCACCCTAACAAGACCTTGATACAAGTGGATTTTGAATATTTAGCAGAGCCGCATATCATGCAAGCACAGGGTAACAGACGGGGAGACATTTTTGTTCACAGATGTCCTGGTTTTGCCTGTTGTGCTCAAACGGTGACATTTGGAGCAGCCTCAGTATTCGGGGAAACATGCCGTATACATTATTTTCCTGAATTAAAGAATGATTGATTCAAATAGTCCTCGGTGTGCGGCAAACCAGAACTGAATAATAGAGGCTCATACTGCCGGGCAGGAGATTGTATGTAAGATTGTAAGTTAATAGAACCTTGAATCACATTTGGCATTTCTGGCACATAGAGATAACTGCTGGTATTTATTATGGTGCTAGAATAACAGCCACTATAGGGATAATATGCTGTACCACAGAGCTGAGACTGAACTCTCCAAATCCTCAGTCCCCCACCAGGGGGCAAACTAAGTACCCATTAGGCTAAAGTCCCACAGAATGATTAAAGGTGGCCATACACCTTAAGATTTGCTCGCTTGGCGATGTTGCCAAGCGAGCGGATCTTCTCCCTACGGGTGGGCGATATTGGGGAAATTTATTATAATGATGGGCATAGGCAAAGTCGGTCCGGGAACCGCATCGGCTCATTGATCCGACTAGATTTTCTAACCTGCCCGATCGAGATCTGGCCGATTTCAGGCCAGATATCGGTCGGGCAGGCCCGTCGGTAGTGCCCATACACGGGCCGATAAGCTGCTGAATCGGTCTAAGGGACCGATATCGGCAGCTAGAATACTCCTGTGTATGGGGACCTTTAGGCCCCTGAAATAGATCTCTGCTACCGAGGGCGATCTCTGCAAAATGCCTTTCCACCGGCAACAATACGAATCGCTGGTGGCCTTTTGCGTCACTTTGGTTACCCGAAGTTACCTGGAGGAGAAACTTTATGTGACTTTTGAAAGCTGAAGCGATGCGTAGGCCTCTCCACAAGTGATTTCTTGTTGCCAGTGGCATTTAGGAAAGATTAGTCTGCCTGGGACATCAGCCTTAATATGCTACAATTATTTTAATAAAGACAAGGTTTGTGGACAGGGAGTCTTTAGGGAAATGGCAAATTCAGAGCATTTTATCTCCCCAGCAATTTCAAGCTCAGCCATCATTACTCCCACATTCATTTCTATCTGAACAGACAATTATTACCTGAAATGTGCATTTTGCAGGCAATTCCAATAGAAATTATTATTTAGTAGATGATCCTGAATGTTCTGAGCCCCTAAGCTGGTTTGTGTGCCATTGCACTAAGTGCAAATTCGGCACTTATACATTCAGTGTATGTCTAGTATGTACAGTATGGCAGTCAGGGCTCCAGCAGTGGGACCCGGGATACATGAATATAATGTAAATTATATTTTTATAAACAGTACTTGATGATGTCATTAGTTATAATCGATGCTTAGTGATGTCCCGTAATAAAATATGAAGATATGAGAAGTCACCTCGAAGACCTGTTTAAAAGTGTTCAGCCTTCAGCCTCATACTCTTATAGGGTCAAGGGATTCCTCTTTGATTTATAATATCCTTATATTTGACAATTGGGGGTACATTATTCATTATATCCAGAAGGGCTAAATTATGACGTTTTTGCTGCTGATAGCACCGGTTGTTAAGATTTCTGGGAAAAGTGTTGTGATGGAGATCCAGAAGGAGTTAATATGATCCTGCAGCCTTGCTGTACAGACAAACCCAGCCGACTGGTACTTTTTTGAGTTCCTCTGGGCAACGGCAAGTGAAACACACGGGGAGAACGCTCTCCAGCCATAAGCACCTGGAACATACGATTGGGATTCTCAGAAGGGATTGCCTAATGTACTGAGAGGAGAAGCTTGAATAGGCTCCAAGCAGATAATGGATGCACTGTGGCACTGTGCTGTACAAGAACATTTTAACATTTGCATGGCTGGTAATAACTGTAACCACAGTCTACTAGACTTCTTCTTTGAGTCACCTTTAGGCTGATGGCCCATGGGGTGAGTTAAGTTGCCCGCAATAGATCTCTACTACCACGGGTGACTAACCGTTCAGAAATGCCTTTCCTCTGGCACTGGCGGAAAGGCCCACGAATTCCGAAGTCGAACAGTTTTCTCCTACTGGCAACTTTGTACGATTTCGGAGCTGAAGCGATGCGTAGACCTTTGCACCGGTGACTCTTATTATTGCCAGTGTCAGCTTATGCATTGGTGTATGGGGCCCTCCGACAGACCTACCCAACTGATATCCAGCTGAGTCAACCAGATGTTAATCAGGCAGGTCTGGTTTTCCCTTCGGATCATGAACCTCATGAGCTTGTTGATGTGGCCCTCACCTCCATGGTCACCAATATTGTGATCCAATCCTTTGTCCCTATCACCCACCTTAGTGGGAATATCGGGGAAAGATGTTATTTTGGTGACCTCCCCAAACAAGTGGATCTTATAACGTATGGCCAGCTTAATATGCAAGACGAGGGCAACGATATGGGTAATTGCAAGTACTGTCATCTTGTTATGGTTAAAAGCATGTGGGTCAGACAAGTGGACAATAGGGAGAAAGCGAAATCAGTAGAAGACCAACATAAGGAAAAGGGAAAAACATTATATATTTAGAGCTGTCACATTACATTTTCTGATTTGCTAAAGTTTAAATGCCTGTCGGTTCCAGACTGAGCCTTTTCATCTAACCATAAATCAATAAAGGTTTAGCAAAAGGATAAAAAAAACTTACAGGTGGCAGGTTGGATTTCAGCCTCTCTCATCTGGGCTCAATAGCACCCCTGCTTACACAATGGGGGTTGATCAGGGACAGACTCAATCCAAGCACCCTGAGAGGCTGAATCCTTTATCACTAATATGGGCATAAGCGGAACAGTTGGGGGGGGGGGCAAGGGGTTTATACTGACTGTAATCTTTTATTAGCATCCATATAATGCCATGAATCACTGTGGCTTCTTCTCAATAGCTACAAAGCACTGCCAGCAGCCCATAACCCAGGGTACAAAAGCACACCTGTCCTGGTTTCAGTGGATCATGGAAATAGGACTCGGTGTGATGATTACAATTGCTTTATCTCCTAGATTTGTCTAGATGAGCCTTCAAATACAGAAATGAAAAATGATGGGGATTAAGGGGAACACCACCCACACACAACTTAAGCTTCTTAAAAAGAAAACATAATTTTTGCAATATACATCAATTAAAAAATATGCAGCCTTTTCATGATGTTTAATATAATAATATGGTTTGGAACAGTTGCCTAACCCCCGCCCCCTGTTCCCCTGCTGATCTGGCTGACTACTTTGTGACTCAAATAAATGTAACAGTAGTCGCCTGTCCTCAGCCTGCCTTCAGCCTGCCTCCTCCCAATCCCACAATTCCCTGCTGCACACGTGATGTCAATAAGGAAAGGAACATCCCAGTGCAAAGCATTGTGGGTTATGTAGTTCCTGCAATTGGCCATCTCGATCAGGCGGGTTTGATTTTTCCATTTCCCCATGCCGACGGCACCAATGCCCGCTGTTTTAATCCGATTGTTTGGCCCTAGGGCCACTATTGCCCAATATCCGATATTACCCACCCGTAGGTGGGCATACTGGGAGAAGATCAGCTTGCTTGGCAAATGAGCGAATCTCACAGTGTATGGCCAGCTTAGTGCACCAGGGGGCCCTATAAATATCATCAATTATGTACTTTTGTTTTATAGTTACAAAACTGATAAGTGTCTATCTTGCAAAGGTTCCCAATTAAGGGTGGCACTAGAACCGCGGCCTTTCCTGGCGCTATAATGGCATAAATACTCCCCAAACTCTGGGGGTGCCCTCTTCCCTAATGCCCTGAGGCAACACACCTATACCCCTGGATCTGCCCGTTTGTACCCAACACTACTCCAAAGTCACATTGTTATTTTGGTGCTAAACCATTAGCAGAGTGCAGAAGGGAATATCCTAGTGACAGAGAGAGGGGTTTATATATGCCTCTGTATGAACAATAGGGGCCAACGCTTCTTCCCGGCAGAACAGACGCCGTGCAGAAGGCAGAGCCGGGCCAACGTTCAGCTTTCCCTGCACCAGCAGAATCCAGAAATAGAAATCTTTCATCTTATTAGGAATGGCGGCTGCTCGGATCACGTAGCGGCTTGAACTCAGTTTCAGCCTGGGATGGGAGACGTGTGCAGTCACCTCAGGAACAGAGAAGAACAATGAAGCAGAGCCCCTGCTTTCTGCTGTGAGTTTATTGCCCATCAATCTTCCCCTTCCCAGTAGCAATTTATTTGAAGAACCGACTTTTGTTCGGCACTAAAATCATTCTTGTTTTCCCGTTAAAGGAGCAATATATGCACAACTCTGCCCAACATGAGGGTTTGCCTTGAAAATTCATTGTGTTTGCAAATAAAAATAGCTTGAATTTTTGTTATTTGATACACAACAGCAACATTGAACTGTACTTGATCCCACCTATTTGGTTAATAGGAGCAATACTAGAATTACCGTTCCCAAGTTAACACACTGTATAATGAACTCCTTCTAATCTGTAAATCTGAGACACAGGCAGCAGCTGGCCAGGGATGGTTTATACAGTGCTGCGAGGGGGTAGGGGAGTGTAAGTATATAAAAAATGCAAGGACCTATTAGCATTTTATAACAAAAACACCCTGTATAATGAACTCCTCCTAATCTGTAAACCTAAGGCACAGGCATCTGTAACCTTGACCAAAGCTTGGACCATAAAGTGGGACTTGAACTTAATCATCTGAAAACTACTGCACTGCACAGTTCTGATCACAGCAATGAAGATAGATTGATTTGGTAACACTGCCCTAACCCAGTGATCCCCAACCAGGGGCAACACGTTACTCCCCAACCCCTTGGGTGTTGCTCTCAGTGCCCCCAAACCAGGGAGTTATTTTTGAATTCCTGACTTGGGGGCAAGTTTTGGTTGAATAAAAACAAGATTTCCTACCAAATAAAGCCCCTGTAAGCTGATAGTGTGCATAGAGGCTGCCTAATAGCCAATCACAGCCCTTATTTGGCTCCTCCATGAACTTTTATGGTGCTTGTGTTGCTCCCCAAGTCTTTTTACATTTGACTGTGGCTCACGAGTAAGAAAGGTTGGGGAGCCCTGGTCTTACCCATCCAGATAACACACAGGTCTATAAATCAGTGGCAGGCTGGCCTTAAGGTGGCCATACACGGGCCGATTGTAGCTGCTGATATCGGCCCCTTAGACCAATTCGGCAGCTTACAGGCCCGTGTAGGGGCAGCAATGACGGGCCTGCCCCACAGATCGGGGACCGTATCGGCTCGTTGATGTGGCCCCTGAACCCCATAGGTGGGGATATCGGGAGAAGAACCGCTCAATTGGCGACCTCCTCAAGCGAGTGGATCTTAACGTGTATGGCCACCTTAACTGTTGGCCAAGTTATAGATGAGCTACACAACTATTTCCCCACACCATGCCCCATAGTGCCACTCAAATAGCGCTATACATAAAGCCGTATATTCCTGCCATACAGTACCATAAACAGCTCATAGCACAAGTTCTGCACGAAAATGTTTTATAAACCTCAATAAATATGCCCCTAAAGCTTAAATGTAAATACATAATAAGCCAGTACATAATCTGTGCCATCATGCAGTGGAGCTTTTCAAGTCACACTGGAAAGCCAGTTGCCAAACAAGGAGCCGACGGACACTAGCCACACTGATAGCCAAAGTGCCACACACACACACACACAGGTGTAGCTATACCATCGTGCCAACTGGTTCCTGAAGGTAACTCATGAGTCCGGCTTTTCTCGTACAGGTGGGTTTTAGGATATCGGGAGGCTGGAAACAATTTAAAACATACATTTTGGAATTATTTTTTCAGCACATTATATGTGGTTTGCTTTGAGCGCAGTGTGTGCGTATTTGTACTAAAAGCAAGATGTTTATCACCAAATATTAATAGAGAAAAAAGGCAATAAAATGAAGCAGCGGTTATCCTACTGATGCTCTCAAATGCCAACTGCGGGAGCCAATTAATTTCATTTAATTATGTCTGGTGCTGTGCTGATCCATCATACCGACGGGAACCTGTAAGGGCCAGACCCGCAGGGCTTAAATAATACTGAGATTCTCATATATAACCTTATAAACAGTGTTTGGCGGGAACACCAACGGACAATAACGTGAACGTGTGGGACACCCCCCCAAAAATGAAAATGTGATGACATCAGACAATACATGTACACAATCAACCCCAAACTCACGAAATACAACAAATAATATAATAAAGAGATCAAAATAAACGAAACAGAAAGTGCTAATGTGGATTGCCAACAAGAAAGAAAACAATGTAACTTAATATAAGTAAGGAACATATTAATAAAAAGAGCGAGATAAACCTGTGTGCCTACATGGTAGGATAAGGGTAAGTGATTTGGTAGCGCTAATCATAACCGGGTAATGGTCCCTTGTTAGGCGTTATTATTAAAATAAAGACAAGTAAATGTCCCGAACATTAGAGCTTGCTATGCCATAGCCACATATGCCACATATGCCATAGCAAGCTCTAATGTTCGGGAGATTTACTTGTCTTTATTTTAATAATAACTCCAACTATAATAATATCACTCCAACTTGCAGCGCAGCAGTAAAGTGTGACTGAAGTTTATCAGATCACATGGCTGTGGCACCCTGTTGCAGTAGTAGAACCCCATACATTTTCCAGTGGTCCAGAAAAAAATGGTGCTAAATCCAGGTATATGTAAAATCAGGGCTATGCATTATATATTTGTGTGACAAAAGAAAAAAGAGAAATGAAAGGTAAATCAAGGTATATTAAACTGAGGTTTCACTGTAGAATGAATGACAAATGAAGATGTGAATTGTTTGAGTTTCTAATTAGCCCCATTACCACCCCCCCTCGCAGTTGTCCCTTCCCCCAATCCATTTAATACTTCTCTCCGGCTGTTATGTACATTCGTTATGGAGATGGGTGAGAACAATCGCTTGTACAATGTACTTGTCACAAATCTTCAGCGCACAATGTGTCGGGCTTTATGGTTTTAAATCAAATTAGCATTGGTGTGAAATCCAGACTCCATGAAGGAGCGAGGGAACTGCTGAACCGTGACCTGCTCTCCATGAACGGAAATATTCCTGTATTACAGCAGCCAGTGTGGGCTTTGGTACCGTCCAGCCATACTTTACAGAGAAAGAGAATCAGGAAACCTTTTTACATTAATTGGCGATATGAAGCTTTCGGACCATTACTTTCTTTTTCCCAATCCCCCATTAATCAGTGAAATGGCTAGCTGGATCCCATTTCTACCCCACATTAAGGTACTATTTTTATTACTGGGGTGCATCCCTAATTATTACTGACTGTAACAGTTGTATCTATTCCAAAGAGCTAACAATCTAGGGCTGCTGTGGCATAAGTTATTCTTCATTTTTCAATTTTGGTGGTTTCTGAAATATTTATATTTTGTGCTCTGTAATAATCCGGCTTGGTGTTCCACCTGCTACTGTGTTGTCAGATGATATGGTTTTTGGCTGCCAAGATCATTGACCCTGGCAAACAAACTGCATTTTTATTTGCAGGGTAGAAAGAAGCAAAACAGGAAAACTATTATAACACCATAAAAAATAAAGAACAAAGACCAAATGCAAACTCGCACAGAATGGGTTTATCTATAACATACTAAAAGCCGGTATCAAGGCGAATGTCCCTTTTAAAAGGAAAAACATACAGTATTTCTAAGGTGGGCTACTGAGAAATGAAAAGTAAATAATTCAATCCCTCAAATTAATCGGAAGAAGTACTCTGTCCCAATGAAACAATAGAATTTTGGTGCCACATCAGACCCGCAGCAATAGGCAAACTGTAGCACAGCAAACTATACATGGGGGCATCTAGGTTGGCAGAGCGGCTCCGGGTAGTGCCAGTGTGGCCTCCCATAGAGGGGACTACGTCAGCCCTCAGCTCTGGTGGTGGATAAATGCCCTTTAATACAAGATACCTTTTCCCCTCCCTTTTACTTTTGCAAATGAACAGTCTTCTAGGTTTAAGTACAATCCATCGAAAATTGAAATCGAGCTGTCAGGAACATTCCAATTAGAAACAAATTGGGCAAAGAACTGAACAGAAATGTATGCAGAGCCTTTCTGAGGGTTGATGATTTATATTCTGGGAAGCCTATCATTTTAATGTTTTCTTAGAAAAAACAGACTCATTGGAGCTGTCTACTTTACACTTCCAGGCATGGGCTATATATACACCCAGGCACAACTGAGACATGCAACAGTGAGCTCTCTCTCTAGAGAAATTAAAGGGCCAGTAACAATAAAAACAAAATTAAATTATTTTATCCCACCTTCCTATTTATTTCTATGCTGTATATGGGGAAATGTGCTGTACTGAATGCCTGGTCTGTATAGGGTTTCTGTCTTGATTTTTATGGGGAACTTTTTATTTCTAAATTATACTGTTTACACAGCAAATAATTCCCTCTGCCATTTAACATTTTATTCTTGAACCAACAAATGTATTTTATCTGTAATATTGGTGTGTAGGCGCCATCTCAGTGCATTGTGCCTGAGTCTGAGCTTTCAGCCAGCGCTACACATTAGAACTGCTTTCAGCTAACCTATTGTTTCTCCTACTCCCATGTAACTGGAGGAGTCCCAAGCCAGACTTGGATTTCTTACTATTGAGTGCTATTCTGATACCTACTGGGAGCTGCTATCTTGCTCCCTTCCCATTGTTCTGCTGATCGGCTGCTGAGTGTGAGGGGGGGGGATATCACTCCAACTTGCAGCGCAGCAGTAAAGTGTGCCTGAGTCTGAGCTTTCAGAAGGAGCCAGCATTACACATTAGAACTGCTTTCAGCTAACCTATTGTTTCTCCTACTCCCATGTAACTGGAGGAGTCCCAAGCCGGACTTGGATTTCTTACTATTGAGTGCTATTCTGATACCTACTGGGAGCTGCTCGACTGTTGAGTGTGTGGGGGGGGATATCATTCCAACTTGCTGCGCAGCAGTAAAGTGTGAGTGAAGTTTATCAGAGCACAGGTCACATGGCTGTGGCACCCTGGGAAATGAAGAATATGGCTAGCCCCATGTGAAAAACAGATTACAATGCAGGATTCTGCTGGGGAAGCTCTTTTAACGGATGGGTTTGGAAACAAACACGTTTTCCTATAACAGTATACATACATTTCTCAGTTTTGCTGTACCCATCAGTTGCCTAAACCAGTGATAGACAAGATGTCAGGGGCCTCATATGTAGTTCCTGACTCCTCAAAAGTAGACCTGCAAACGCCCCTAACACAAGATGCTTTCCTTACTACTGGATATCAGAGGCTGAGAGATGGGCACAGATGGGAGGCTGATGACAAATGACTTACTATGTGACTTATGTGTCATCAGTCCCCGAGAGTAAAGTGAAACGAGTGTGCGACATTGCAAGGCACCGTAAGATCAAAAGCCGCCGGACACCTGAGTGTCCAACATTTTATTCCAAAATGCAGGGTTTTATGAAGTTGGTGATGAATAGTTCTTGCTTACAGAGATCATCAGAAGCTCAGCGGTGAGCGTTAAAGGGCACCTATAATCCTATGATTGCTTCCCCCACCAGAGGTGCAGGCTAATAGAGCCCAAACACCGGTTGGGGGAAACAATAGTCTTTCTTTAAAAAAAAAAAATAGCCCATGAAGTGCTAGGCTGCCCACACAGGGAGCTCCCTCCCTATGCAGACAGCCCAGCACCGGTGGGAACAGTTAAAATAAAACTATTGTTTCCCCCACCCGGAAAGTGGGCTCTATCAGCCAGCACCTCTGGTGGGGGAAGCAATAGATTCTATGAAGGCCTTAAAGGGGGCAATGGTTGTGGAGGAACTTGCTGAAAAGGTTTAGCTGTTTTTTAACAGTCGGGGGCTACTTTTCCCCTTATATTTTACAGCTGTCAGTAAGGAACCAGCACACACAAGCAGTGGGAAGTGTAAGCTTTTGGCTGCATTTTCATTTTATTCCCATCCCTTCATGTGGCAGGTATGGCTGCCGGCCAGTCTTTCTCAACCAGTCGACCTACTTTATATACCGGCACCATCTGAAAGTGAACAAAATAGTGCTCAGTGAGCACCAAGCAACAGATCTATGAATGGAAGGGATGGTTACCCTGTTTTTCTGAATGAGATATTTCTTTATCAATGCTACAGATGTATGGGTATATAAAGTGCAGGATAGGGCAACGATGATGAGAATTTGCTGAATTCTTACTTACAGCGACCCCTGGGTATTAAGTAGACGGGTACAGTAAGGCAATTTGCCATTTTTTTCTCTGCAGCTATTCAAAATCAATTGTTATACCAGTCAAATGAAGTCTAGCTAGTGGTTGGGATATCAGCAATGAACCTGCCATTCCTGCCAGTCGCCCAATTAGCAAATCTGGATGGATGGCTCCTTTCACTTGTGCCTTCACTTATAAACATGTGGTGAATAGGTACAGGCAACTCCACTGAAACGTTCAGTCCTTCATTTCTCCATTGCTCGGTTGTACACCAGATCCAAGATGGCAGTCACATCCTTTATATTAAGCAGCCACCCAGTCAAAGAATGTTGGGGCACCAAGCACCAGAGCCTGGAGAGGACTCCCTTGAGGTCTTCTTAAAGGGATTCTGTCATGATTTTTATGGGGCACTTTTTATTTCTCTCTATTATAGTGTTTACATAGCAAATAATTCACTCTGCCATTTAACATTTTATTCTTGAACCAACAAATGTATTTGTAGCTGTAATATTGGTGTGTAGGCGCCATCTCAGTGCATTGTGCCTGAGTCTGAGCTTTCAGCCAGCGCTACACATTAGAACTGCTTTCAGCTAACCTATTGTTTCTCCTACTCCCATGTAACTGGAGGAGTCCCAAGCCAGACTTGGATTTCTTACTTTTGAGTGCTATTCTGATACCTACTTGGAGCTGCTATCTTGCTCCCTTCCCATTGTTCTGCTGATCAGCTGCTGGGGGGAGGGGGATATCACTTCAACTTGCAGCGCAGCAGTAAAGTGTGCCTGAGTCTGAGCTTTCAGAAGGAGCCAGCGCTACACATTAGAACTGCTTTCAGCTAACCTATTGTTTCTCCTACTCCCATGTAACTGGAGGAGTCCCAAGCCGGACTTGGATTTCTTACTATTGAGTGCTATTCTGATACCTACTGGGAGCTGCTATCTTGCTCCCTTCCCATTGTTCTGCTGATCAGCTGCTGGGGGTGAGAATATCACTCCAACTTGCAGCGCAGCAGTAAAGTGAGTTTATCAGAGCACAGGTCACATGGCTGTGGCACCCTGGGAAATGACAAATATGGCTAGCCCCATGGGAAAACAGATTACAATGCAGGATTCTGCTGGAGAAGCTCTATTAACTGATGGGTTTCATATTTTCCCATGACAGTATTCTTTCAAGGGGAACCTGAAAGCCAAGTGAGTACTGAGAATATAAACTTCTCAGATGCCTTACAACTAATTTTGTTTTCTGGTGATATCAAAGCACAATATATTTTGTCTCTGACAGACGCCTTTTTTGTAACTAATGATGGTTTCTATAATATACATAGTTACATTTCCAATGAAAAAGCAGATAAATGTAGGAGTGCAATGTTTCCCTAGCGCTGGTGTGTATTTCAGTTGCATCAGGTACCTGGGAAGTGGATGTTACTGCCCTCTGGCAAAGGCAGGATTACTATAATGCTAGATATAAATAACTCCGCTCCGGCACAGATCTTGTGTACAACACATCAAGCCTCGCACTTTCAGCTCAGGAACACTTGATGCTTCTGGAATCACGAGGATCAAGTGATTCTAAATAAAGACAATTGGAAGTATTCTTTTTCCCACATACCCATGGACTGTGCATTTGATATAACGAAATCCATCAGTGCTCTGTAGGTATCGGTCTAAAACATGATACTCATTGGGAAATACCCAACAGCACCATGATGCCTCAGCAAATCAAAAGGCTTTAGGCTTTGAGCTGGCCCCATACCTGAAGAGCCTCTCGTTTAACAGGGTTCCCAGGGCCCAATTAGCCATAATTCAAGCAACTCGGGAGCTCAGAGGTGACGAGACTAATGTACAAGGGAACATGTGAATTTGCTGACACAAAGGTGATGATAGGTTGGTATTTACAAGGGAACGTTAGACTTGATGGATCCCAATCTCAGCAACTTCATACCAAGAGGTCTCAATATAGATTCAAGTCTAACTTATGTTATGGGACTTTGAAGTCGAGGAACACAAGTTGGCAGCTATTAAAGTCTTAACTTAATCTGCCACAAGATACCTGGACTGACTGCCCTTCTCTTCTCTTAATACATACACAGCAGCCATTTATATTACTATAACTTCCGGTAACTTATAACCTTATAATACACAACAAATCCTGTGAATTATATCCTTTTAAATGGGGCTTGGTGATATAATCAGTTATGTTATTTTTGTCACATGACTCACTGAAATGTGTGTTATAAGAAATAATATACCCCTTTTGTTAAATATGACAATATTAATGGAGATATAAAGGCAAAAAAAACAATATTGCATGTACTGCTTGTAAACCTAAAAAGAATCACATTTGCAACGTACTTCAATTATAAATTTGTACCGTTTCTTTAACATAACTCGTGCTTTTGTATGGTCATGGCACTTCTCAGTGTCTTATAATATTATTACATTTTACAACATTTTACATAATTCATTATATAAACACCTCATTTATGCCCAGTTTGTTTGGGGTATTTTAACTATATTTCCCAGAATTCTCAAGCAGCTAGTAATGTATTGGGCTATTTGGAATTACCAGGAGCTCCAGGCCCATATAAAAGCACAAGGCCTAGCTTAAGCATTCCTCTTTAAGCCAATCCCATAGGATAGCTGCCAGACCCCTAGGATAGCTGCCAGACCCCTAGGATAGCTGCCAGACCCCTAGGATTGCTGCCAGACCCCTAGGATTGCTGCCAGACCCCTAGGATTGCTGCCAGACCCCCTCTGCAAAACAAGTGAAATGTTCCACAGTATAACGTATTTTTCCTCTCACAGAAACACTGCAGTCAGGCACCTCCGATGCCAAAATTCCATTGTGCAGGCGTAACCCGCTTTGCTCTGTATCTGCCCAAGCTGCAAATTCCTAAAATTCGCATTAGCAGGGAATGAAACACATCGGCTAAAAGCTCAGTTCTTTATGTAATTGTTTTATTCAGGCACATTTAAATAACTAATGATCCCTATTAATCATCGCTCCTTTATCGGAAGATAAAAAGTAATAAATCTTTCCTTATTCTTTTTAATACAACACAAAAATAGAATGGATATAGAATGCTCCCCCCAACAAGTAAAGGTGGCCATAGAGGGGCAGATTTCAGCTGCTGATTCCAGCCCTTCAGACCAATTCAGCACCTTATCGGCCCTTGTATGAGCACCCACTGACAGGCCTACCCAACAGACATCTGGCTTAAAATTGTCCTGGATTGGGCAGGTTTGATTTTTCCATTTGCGCGAGCCCACATCGGCTTGTTGATACAGCCTTTGGTCCAACAGTGCCAATGCCCGCCATTTGATTCGACCGTTTGGCCTTAGGTGGGCATACTGGGGAAGATCCACTCATTTGTTGACCTCGCCAAACAAGCGGATCGCAACGTGTATGGCCACCTTTACAATAAATACAATACAAAAAACAAAGCACATGAAATTCCAAATAAACTGAGCAATACATAATATCACCCATGAACTGGTAACGAAGAATGAAATGTAATACACATGGCACACAATGCTTAATGGGAGGTGCAGACTGGGTGGAAGGTGGCCAAGAAGGTTTTGTGATCGACACATTTCCACCACAGCACTGGAGACCTCACATGGATGGCATAAAGGAGATTTACACACAAGTAATATATACAGGTATGGGACCCATTATGGTTTAATGGTTAAATGATTCCCTTTTCTCTGTAATAATAAAACAATACCTGTACTTGATCCCAACTAAGATATAATTACCCCTTATTGGGGCAGAACAACCCTATTGGGTTTATTTAATGGTTAAATGATTCCCTTTTCTCTGTAATAATGAAACAGTAACTGTACTTGATCCCAACTAAGATATAATTACCCCTTATTGGGGGCAGAACAGCCCTATTGGGTTTATTTAATGGTTAAATGATTACGGTATGGAGATCCAAATTACAGAAAGACCCCTTATCTGGAATACCCTTGGCCCCGAGCATTCTGGATAATGGGTCCTATACATGTACTACAGACCTACATTTACTTGCAGTGTTTCCTCTAATTTCTTTATGGCCATGTGTGCACTTTAAAAAAATATGATGTGCGCAGTACAAAATGTTTATTGTGTGCGCTGGTCTCAGAGCTTAGAGGCAACAGTACTTGCCACCCCGGAGCAAAAGACTCGACCAGACCAAGCAGGTTTGATCAACAGACTTGAAGTTACTAAATACAGAATTAGCATTAAAATATCCCAATCGGAAAAGAATAGGGCCTTTTGAACCCCATTACTATTAGGAGGAAAGAAGTAAAAATGTCACTTCTACCTGTGCTTCAGAAACCGCTTCTCCCTTAGTTTACCATGATGGGGGCACTAAGTGACATAAGCCTTGGGTTAACTTATTTTGTGACAGCACAGTACAGGTATGGGACCCATTATCCAGAACACTCAAGACCTGGAGTTTTCCAGATAAATGTTAACTTCAGAAAAACCACAGTTTTTACAAATAAGCTGCTGCATAACCATGGAGGCAGCCATTCAAGCTGAAATTGGGCTAGGGGGCACATGGCTACGTAGATGATAAATAATCACCCCCAGTCGGTCAGTGTTGGAGGTCCGACACTGAAGTTTAGTTCAGAAATTACAAAAATTAAATTAAAAAAAATCCAGAATGACCAAACTTTACAAACAAATCTGGGCCAAGGTATAAGAGCGTACCGAAGTCTAGAACAATGGCTGAGACTGTCATTTCAGTACTGTACAATGAGAACTGAGGGGAAAAATATCATTAAATTTACAAGAGTGCTAATAAAGTTCATTATGTCATCTGGATTCCATTCCCACACACAGAATGTAGTACAGGTATGGGATCCCTTATCCGGAAACCCGATATCCAGAAAGCTCCGAATTACGGAAAGCCTGTCTCCCATAGACTCCATTATAAGCAAATAATTCAGATTTTAAAAATTGATTTCCTTTTTCTCTGTAAAAATAAAATAGTGCTTTGTATTTGATCCAAACTAAGATATAATTAATCCTTACTGGATGCAAAATAATCTTATTGAGTTTAATTAATGTTTTATTGATTTTTTTAATAGACTTAAGGTATGAAGATCCAAATTACGGAAAGACCCCTTATCCGGAATACCCTTGGTCCCGGGCATTCTGGATAATGGGTCCTATACCTGTACCGTTAAATTGTTATTTAAGGCTGCCAACATGCCCTTTGCCCTATGTTCAGAGCATGATTTATATAAAGTACATGTATTTTTGCATTTATTGTGCATTTACTGTTATAATCAATATTAATATTTAACACACCCAATACATTCTACGGTTCTAATTTACTTTTAGCAAGAAAATATAAAATAGGTTTCAGAGCAGCCAGTACATATCTGTTATGGGAGCCCGGTGTCAAAGCATTACGGGTGCCCCAGGGGAAGGGCCTCGGTCCAAGTCACCATCTGCAGCCTGATGCCAGGGTAAGGGAATCCAGAGTGCAGTGCCAGAGTCCTGAGCTCAGAGCAATAATTATCTTGTGTATGAGATGGGCACCAGCGTACGAGTCAGCCTGACTGTATGGGCACCGGTGTACGAGTCAGCCTGACTGTATGGGCACCGGTGTACGAGTCAGCCTGACTGTATGGGCACCGGTGTACGAGTCAGCCTGACTGTATGGGCACCGGTGTACGAGACAGTCTGTCTGTATGGGCACCGGTGTACTAGTCAGTCTGTCTGTATGGGCATCGGTGTACTAATCAGTCTGTCTCTATGGGCACCGGTGTACGAATCAGTCTGTATGAGCATACAAGTCTGTCTGTATGGGATTTAGTATAGGAGTCAGTCTCTCTGTACGTACCAAGGTGTACAATCAGTCTGTCCGCAAAGGCATCTGTGTATTAGTCCGTATGGGCAATGATTTACCACTCTGTGTATCTATGAGTATAGGTGTACTAGTCAGTCTGTCCATAGGTGCATCAGTGTACAGTTTTGTCTGTCTGTATGGGCTTCAGTGTATGAGTTAGTCTGCCAATGATGGCAGACGGTACAAACCGTAAGGGAACCTGAGTATAAGTCTGTTAATTCAGCCTAGTGAATGTCACAAATGAGCCAAACAATATGGCAACTCCACATTATAAATAGGTGTGAGTGCAGCTGCAAAGATATTGTACATTTTCTAAAAATGCATAAATCCAGCTCTGAGCTCTTATCTTTCAATACTGAAGAAAAAATAATATATTTATCCATTTATTTATTGTTCTACAAGGATTTATAAATTAGTATAATTTCTGAATTGTTCTCAGAAATATAGGGTTGTGCTCATTGGTCACGTGGCACGTTCTGCCGGGGCAGCCACACATATTTGTGTATAATAGGATAGAGGGGGAGCTGCCAAACCAGCACAGAGTAATGAGTCTATAGCTAAATGATTTAATATTTTCGCCTATTTTTACTAGGCACTACATCATTTGGACTACAAGTCTCACACATGGCGCTGTCCTTCAAATACAGAACATCTCTTCTTTTTTTAAAATCGGCAATTTATCTGTTTTTCCTTCAGATGAATCGTAATTTTTAACCTATTTCTGTAAATTTCCTACATGCACATCTGTCTCAAGATAAACTGACAGTTGCATCCATGGAGACGACTTAAACAATCCTGGTAATTATTGATCCCCTTTGTCAAACCAGGTTTTCATTAGATGCCGGTGTTTGCCCACGGTGACTATTAATAACCATAGCGTTGGTGCTTGTGAGAAGATAATAGAATCAAATCACTTGTCTGAGGGGAGCGGTGATGCTACAGACAGAATTGTCACCCTATTTTCATTTAACCAACTGCTAGAACTGTCATGGCTGTCACACTGGCCTCTCTCCATTGTCCAATCAGAACCCAAGATGGCTGATATGAGCCTGCCAGACGCTTCAATGAATTCACAGATGACAATCTATTGGCAGAACAAGCAATAGCTTTGCCTTCTGTTACAGACAATTAATGTTTCCCTCCCTAACCCAAGGGACCATCCTTTCCTTATTCAGGGTCTCGGCCGACAAGAATAATTCCAATACTGCACCATGCTCGCAAAGCTCACCTCTTGTGTTTAGTAATGTTTAACTGCCCCCAGGAATAAACACTAAAAATAACATTTTAACTAATGAAGTAAAATGTAATTCAGTGCAAGTTACCAATATAGATTCAGTTGTTAATAGTAAATGTAATTGAAAGCAGTATCTTTTCTGTCCCTTCCTCCACTGCTAGTTCTGACCATTGTCCCATGTCTGCCAAGAAATAGAATTCCTCCATGTTCCATGAAAATCTAACCATAAGAGGGCACTATTTCATGGCCAGGTTAGCTCATTAGAGCAATCATGGCTGCCTCCATTGATTTAAATAAACACAAATATGCAGACAGCGGGAGAAAATAATCTACGGTAGTATGTTTTATTCAACATGCTTTGAAAAATGAAGCTAATACAAACCTAACATGACAAGGAACACATTCACCATGCCCCTACTTTTCTCCATTGCCTGCTTCTAAACGCAGCCCAAATACAATATACAACTCCTTATCTATATATGAGACCAGTCTCCTTACATTAAATATGCAAACACTGGTGTATCTTGGCCATTTCCCCTCCGCTTTGCTCATTCTATGGCCATGGTTTGACCTGTTCCAAATGGTGTAAATGAGTTACCAGCAGAGAAGAGCCATATTTTGCTTTAATATTTCAGCAGCAGCAGCTATTAGATTCCTTTAGCTTCTGCTCACACACTGTGTTCCCAAGGGCTATAACTGGCAATAATGGCCCCCTACTGCACTCACTGTACTGAGTCAAAGACATACCCACTGCGAAGAAATAATACTGAAAAGAACTTTATTTTATTAAACAAAAAAAGCCACACACACACACACAAGATCTGCTTGTCTGTCCAGGTGTGGAGAGAATGAACACTTCTCAGTGGGTCCTGTGCAGACCCCCTTAAAGGGCATTAAGTTAAAGTTTATCGCAGAATAACTTTGCAATTGGTTTTCATGATTTATTTTTTATAGTTTTTGAATTATTTGCCTTTCTCTTCTGCCTCTTTCCAGCTTTCAAATGGGGGTCACTGACCCAAAAACTATTGCTCTGTGGGGCTACAATTTTATTATTATTGTTACTTTTTATGACTTATCTTTCTATGCAGGCCCCCAACTATTCATACCCCCATCTCTCATTTAAACCACTGCCTGGTTACTAGGCTAAATAATACCCTAGCAACCAGATAGCTGATAAAATACCAAATGGAAAGCTAAACAAAAGCGAAATAACCGAAAAACCATTAAAAAGACCAGTTGCAAATTGTCTCATTGTCTACATCAGTGCTGTCCAACTGGCAGCCCGCGGGCCGCATGCGGCCCTCGACCCCCCTCTGTGTGGCCCCCCACCTGTCTGGCTGCTTTGATGGTTTAACTTTGTGTAAGCTTTAAATGGTATCAGTACTGAGATTAACTGGTCCCCTGATTGGTTATCACCTCAGATTCAGGCTGTAATCCCCCTGTATTGTTTAAACATGTAATCCCCTGTGTTGTTCACACCTTTTTAATCCCTGCATTGTTCACCCCCTGCAGTGTTCACATCTCAGGCTCAGGCTGTAATCACCCACATTGTTCACCTCTTCACACCTCAGACATTGTATGTACTACCTGGCCTATTCTGCCTGTGTATAGACAGCATAGGGTAGGCAGAGTATGGCACATAGGCAGCATAGGGCAGGGAGGGTATGGCACCCACAGGCAGCAAAGGACAGGCAGAGTGCTGCCTGTGTGTGCCATACTCTGCCTACCCTATGCTGCCTGTGGGAGGTGAACCTGGAAGGGGTTTGTTCTGGGAGTTTAGCCATTAAATGGTCCCTAAGGTGTGTAATTATATGCTGGGGGTTGCTGTGCTATCCACACACATGACATAATATAATTCTTTAACATATGAATGATGGTTGATATCCCTGCAGCAACCATTGTGATAAAATGGGTGTGGTTTGAAGTGGGTGTGGTTTAAATGGGGGAGTGGCCAAAACTAGCTTCCATTAGCGGCCCTCCACCATGTATGCGAGAGAAATTCAGGCCCTCGGCACCGCAGAAGTTGGACAGCACTGGTCTACATATTAAAAGGTAACTTAAAGGTGAACTACCCCTTTAAGAGACCCGGATTCCAGGAACCCTGATGAGCTATTGGCTGGGAAGTATGTCACCAACAACTAAGATGCTGAATATTGGTCAGGTTGGCAAATTTCTCCGTGTATGGCAAGCAAAAAAAAAAATAGTCCCTCTAGCCAAAAACTATTTTTTGCATAATAAAAGAACTTTCCATTACACATTAAACAATGAGTTGTCTTTTAGTTATATGTAACTGTAAATAAAAGCAGAAAAAGCTCTTTACATTCTCTGCACTTCGGGTTCTGACTCCTGAAACAATGTTAAAGCTGGTTATAAGACTTGGAGAAGAACTGACCCCTGCTACATTGGTTTAAGAGTCAGAACCAGAGAAGAGAAAGATATTGCACAAATACTGCATTCGCTTGCAGCTACAGTTACAAATAGCTTTACAACCACAGACAATCTGTAAAAATGTATTGGGAAGTAGGATTAAGATTACATTTTCTTTCATTATTCAGTGGGTAAAATTCCCTAATCCGCTGCTTCCCATAATGAACTATGAGTTGCATAGAAAAGGGCATGAACGTAAATGCAAACAAAATGTTGCTTCTTTATGCGTTACTGGCAAGACCTCGCTTATTGCACACTTATAGACTCCCCAAAGTGCTGTAGATATAAAGTGAAAGAAAACACCAAGACCATAATAACATCCTGCTTGGCCAGTAACTGTTGGCTTTTACGGACTCGTGATTCATATTTCATATCTTTAGGGATCTGGAATGTACAAATTCCTTCCGCCTTACACATGGATGCAAAGAGTTCTCTGTTTTATTTATTAACTGGTTTCAGCCAAAGCCTACTATTGATCTGCAGGGCTACCGAGAATAACAGCAGTCAGAACCGGTCACTATTAAGAGCAACATCGCAAGACTTTCCTTCTCTCACTAACTCAATTTTCTGCCGACTGTGTAGTCAGGTCAAATAAACAGCAGATGGCACTGTGATTTCAAATTCACTCTATTAAGCCTTTTGCTTAGCTCCTGACATATCAAAATAAACTGAGAACTTATTATGGGATTTCAAAATCCTGCAAAACTGGAATAAAAGGCTTGTGCTGTCCAATTTTAATGGACGGTGAAACCTTACTGTACTGTAGTTAATTAGTCTGAACAAATCATGATGCAAGTTGGCACTGGCATTGGGCAAAAGCAGAAATGTCTGTATGTGACTGCTATTTTTACTGCTCTCTATAGAGGCATTTCATGTATATACCCCTGCCAGAGGCACGCAGTATGGCAGCCCCAGCTTCTTTCCAATGTAAATGAGTAGAAAGAACTTTTAGTGCAAACAGTGGAATAAACCAAGTTCAGAATTCAGTTCATTTTAGCACTTTTTGCAGAATTTATCGGAATCCCAAAAGTTCAGCTGATGCGAATATAAAGTCAAGTGACGACTAAATATGATATTTTTTGTTTGCAGATCGTGCAGTTATTTTTATATGTTTCAAATCTGAATATGAAAAAATGGGTTCAGAAGTAGATCAGTATATTATTTGGCCATTTTAAAAAAAATTATGGATTTTGAAGATTCCTATAGGAAACTATGCCCTCGTATATATTGGGGAAATGCAAAGATTTTTTTAGGTACGACAGTGCAGGCATGTGGGGAATTGAATATCTGTGCAGGAGTTTGTATAATCTACAGTAGATATGTAGAATAAACAAACAAAAGGCAATATAGGCAATTATGAATAATACATGGTGCTGGTTTAACTTGGGGCTAAAAATGATCATTAGCTGTAATAATGGTCTTTTTTACTGGAGCTCCCTATAGATCCTCTCAGGTCCCTGTGGGCATGTCCTAACGGTCCCTGCCAGAAGCACAGTAGGAGAGGAATAGCCAATAACAGCCCTGCAGTCACACAAGCAAAAGACTTGTTTCAGTTCCCTATCAGGGATTGGTTCCTATTCTAAGAAGGCAGCTGGAAGTGAAACAGATGGGCGGGGTGAGTAGGGTTCTGGGGGAATTTTTCAATAAATAAGATAACCATACTTTTTATTTTAATATTTATTTTTTCAATTATTTGCCTTCCCCTTCTACATCCTGCCAGCTTTCTGTGACCTTATAATATTACTACTTTTTATTTTTTATCTTTCTATTCTGGTCCTCTCCTATTAATATTCCCATCTCTCATTCAAACCAATCTCTGGTTGCTAAGGTAAACAAGATCCTAGCAACCAGACAGCTGCTGAAATTCCAAACTGGAGAACTGCTGAAGAAAAAGATAAATAACTGAAAAGCCTCAAAAGAAAATGCCAACTGCAAATTGTTTCAGAATATCAATGTCACCCCTTGTCACTAATAAACAGGTTGAGCAGTTTTTACTGACCAGTCTGACCAGAGCAGGCAGGACATCACAAGTAAATCAATGTGTCTGTTTATAATCTCTGCACTTTTGGTTGCGACTCCTGAGACACAGTAGCAGAAGCCACCTGATTAACAGATCTGAATGAGAATAGATTGTTGGGGTATCAGGTAAGCAATTCAATTCACGGGGGGGGGGGGGGCATTTATAAATTGCCACACCCCAGTTTTCCCAGGACACTTGATACTTCCAGTCAGCAAGAATGCTTCAATACAGGTTCTGAGGATCGTGGGAATGTGAAAGGTCCCAGGTACGGTGCCCCTGCCCTTACAGGTCTTGGGTGTACAACATGCTGACTAACCAGTCTCGGAAATTAATTGCACGTGGGTGTGTATCTGTGAGCCACGGACGGAACAGAGGCCGTATATACACACAGATACCGGTTCATTTCTGTTTAAAGGAACAGTTCAGTGTAAAAATGAATATGGGCAAAACAGACAGACTGCGCAAAATCAAAAATATTTGTAATATAGTTAATTAGACATCTGCCCACTTCTGCCTTTATAGATTACATTTTTGCCTAACATAATAGCCAGAACTCTACTTTCTCCTTTACAGCTCTCTAACCTTTTAATTGTCAGTTATGGTGGCCATACAAGCTAAGATCCGCTCGCTTGACGATTGAACTATAACTATGGGTATAGGCGTCCGTCGGATCAGGGACCACATCAACGAGCCGATGGAGTCCCCGATCCAACTAATTTTCAAACCTGCCCTATCGAGATCTGCCCGATTTCAGGCCAGATGTCAGGCAGGCGGGCCGTCGTTAGTGCCCATACACAGGCCAATAAGCTACTGAATCAGTCTAAAGTACCGATATCAGCAGCTACAATCGGCCCGTGTATGGCCACCTTTAGTTTGTGAGCATGCAGGTCAGATTCAAATGCAAACTAACTGAACAGTTATGTTCTATGTGGCCCCCCTAAAGTCACTGACTAACTAAGAGCTTAGAGAGCTGAAAGCAGGAAGTAGTGTTCTGGCTATTATGTTAGACATCTGCCCACTCCAGCCTTTATATATTACATTTTTGCCTAACTAACTATATTGAAAACATTTTTTTATTTTGTGCAGTCTGTCTGTTATACCCAGTTTCATTTTACACTGTACTGTTCCTTTAAATGCCCCCCATATGCTCACCCACTGTAGTCAAAAATATTGGCCAAATGAAATCCTGGCACGCGTCTGAAAAACTGTGTACCTAAGCAATATGGCAGCAAGATTTGTCATCCTCTGCGCTGTCTTCTTCCGGAGACTCAACTACATGTGCAGGAAACAAACAGCGCAACACATATTCTATTCCCTTATCCTATAGCACAAACACATATTCTCTTCCTTTATCCTACAGCACCAAGACATATTCTCTTTCCTTATCCTATAAACACATATTTTCCACCCCTTCATCCCGTTATTAGTGTAAGGCCACTTTCCCTAATATATCAGCCCCCTAAGCCTGCCAGGGGATCCTGGTAGTTGTAGTTCAAGCAGAGCTGAAGGTTTGGCATAAAGACTTCAGTTATAAAAGTGCTGCTCAGACATGAACACTTCCTAGTTACAGCAGAAAACTCCCAGAAACAGTAAATGGCTAAAAATAAATCCAGCTAGGAAAGAATTAGCTGGCATTGTTGATTCATGGCGAGAGGCTTCGGAACAGAGAAGCAAACGCTGCCGACCTATGAATCACTGCTCACACTGCAGACTGACTCTATTATATTCCCAGGCACATGATGGCATCTCCCTGCTGCCACGGAATTAAATACATAATCAGATATAAAAATAACAGCAAAGGGTCCTCATCCGGAACATGGCAACGGTTACCTGCTGAGGGGTTACCTATGTCTCCGGATACAGCGGAATAATTGGCCAATAGGAAGTTAATGAGAGGAAGGGACACAAATGACAGTGATGCTGCAATTATTATAGGGCCACTAGAACCTGCTATAAAATACAAGGCCTATGGTGGTTTTGGCAGCTGGCAGTTAAAGGGGATATAAACCCTAAAAATAACATGTTGCATGATGAAATAAAATGTAATTCTAAGCAACTTCATTAAAAAAAAAAGTTATTTGTTAACGTAACTGCAATTCAAACAACATGACATTGAGTGTCCCTTTCTGCACTGCTGGTTCCTCTCTTGAAAAAATGTAGCAGAGCTCAACGCTGCATTCTTTATAACAGGTCTGGAAATCAGAAGGATGTTGCTACACTGTTTCATAAGTAAAAAACCATCAGAGAATTAAAAAAAAGCCAGACAGAAATTGCAATTAATACCAGTTTTGGGTTTGCATTCCCTTTAACAATGTTATATGAACATTGCTGGCCCTGGCCAATTTATATTGGGAGTACCGGGCAGTTACAATGGTTACAATGGTGTCCCAATGGACTGCAAGTTTGGACCATAATGGTTCTGCTATGCCTTATTTTAAAGAGACTAAGCGCAACGGAATCTCCTGTTGTGCCATTACCAGATCTACTCAGCTGCACACTGAAGGCACAAATGCCCCATCTATAAGGGCAACAAGCTACCAAATGCTTTTATGATATACCAGATGTCCTCCTTGCAGTCTAGCACCCCAGGGCTGCAGTTCAGCAACAACCCAATTCTACACAGTCCTATTTATAATGATCTTATATAAACATCAATGACAAAAAAACTTAATTTACGCGTATGCCATCCCACCAGCGATTTACATACTTGCCGGTGGGATGGTATTTCACGAATATTAGTTGCCCCCGACAAGGGAGATTTGTCGCGGGTGACTAGTCTCCCCTTGTGCCAGAGCCCTAAGGGTGAAGACACACAGAACTACTAGAAGCAGCTACTTGTCACGGCTACTAAAAAACACAATGCTGATCATTTACTGATAATTGTCTGTACGTGTGTATTAGCAGAGGCAATTCTCAGTATTGTCTATGGAAGGGGATTTTCTAGCATTTAGTGGCTGTGAAAAAGTACCTGCTACTAGTAGCCCAGTGTGTCTTCACCCTAAATAAAGCTACATTTATTACCCCGGGCAAAAAGCGGTACAGTATTCCCAAATGAAATTAAACAGAGGGCTGAAATATTCCACTCACCTTGTGCAATTGCTATAGACTCGAATTTGTGCAGCTCCCGCAGGAGGCAGCTCCTCTCGGTGGCATGGAGGCTGTAGATGAAGTCCTTGGCCCCTTGGGCTGTGTTGAGGGATTCAATAGGCTCCTTCCTTGGGTGGGTGCCCAGTAACCTGCAGCCCAGCATGGAGCCGCTCCTGGTGCCCTGTTGCTTGCCTATCCCTATTCTGCCCCATGTCTGTAGGTAGGCAGCAGGGCGCAGAGCAGTCCGACTTACCAAGGGTAACATTGTACTGTGAGTTTAAGCTTTAGTGATAAATCCGCAGGGGGGGGGGTTTAAAGTGACAGGGGGGCACCTATAGTGATTTGGGGATGTCAGATCCTATACAGAATAGTGCATAGATAATCCTTAGTGTCCAACTACCAATACACCTGCTCAGTCATATCCTTATTGTGCTCTATAGGGGGTTATACTCACAGCGGACTGCAGTTATCATTGCGCTTCTTTTTCTAACAGGACAGGGCTTTATTATGGGCGATAATAATGATTTCTAATTGGTTATGCGAGAAAAATCACACGCAGGAGCCGTGGCGCCATCAGGGCGGGACTGAGGGCAAGACGTCCCGGGTTTTGGGGGTGCTGAAGGGGGGCCCCGGTTGTGCCGCACTTACTTGGATTAGCGGCCCCCCAGCTGTCAGTGAGCTGCAGAGTTCAGTTGCCCGGGGGTTTGCATACTCTCTCCCCTATACAGCACCAGTCCCGCTTGCCGTGACACAGCCGAGCAGTCCCGATTTCCCAAACCCAGTCCCGGATAGGCGCTTGCACCTCACACAGAACTGTTAGCTGCAGCCTCCCAGTCTCCCGTCTGACAGAAATTCCTATCGCCCCAAGTCTCATCTCGCGAGATTTGCCGGCTCGTCACTCCCACACGGCGGCTGTGGGCTCAGTCACGGCTCTAGCCACTCCCACACGGCGCCTCTGGGCTCAGTCACGGCTCTAGCCACTCCCACAAGGCGGCTTTGGGCTCAGTCACAGCTCTAGCCACTCCCACACGGCGGCTGTGGGCTCAGTCACTGCTGTAGTCGCCCCCTGGCGGGAATGAAAAGTCGGTGTAACGCAGTTGCAGTAGCTCACTTTGATATCTGTTTTACCTCAGCTCGCACTTTGTACTTCTGTATGAGAACAAAAAAAAAAGGAAAAAATAAAAAAAAAAGGCGTAACTTTCACGTTGGTTTTTGGCCATGCCCTCTGCTATCTCAGCTCCCAATTTCCTTAGTAGTCTAATCAGTCTAGTCTAGTTGTAATTTGAAATTTTTATTGATTTTTCTAGATACTACAAGTAAAAAAGAAAAGAGGAGAAGTGAAGGAGAGCAGGAGGTATGTGGGGGGGGGATTTTCCATAGTAGTCATTTATATTTGCTGTCTGAAGTAATTGTGCCAGGGAACTGAAAATACAAACAATTCCTGTTCCCAGCAGTACCTGCCATCGTCAGAAAGAGGAAAGGAGATTTATGTGCAACTAGAAATTGCCATTTTTGTAGTTTTTTTTGTACTTTGGATGAAATTGAGCAAAGACAATCTATTAAGGCTGTGACACACGGGGAGATTAGTCGCCGCACAACAAATCTCCCTTGTCACGGGCGACTAATTTCCCTGATGTGCCATCCCACCGGCGAAAATATAAATCGCCGGTGGGATGGCATATGTGGCGGCGCTATCACCGAAGTTGCCTCGCCATGTATGCCATCCCACCGGTGATTTACATTTTCGCCGTTGGGATGGCACATCAGGGAAATTAGTCGCCCGTGACAAGGGAGATTTGTTGTGCGCCGACTAATCTCCCCGTCTGTCACAGCCCTAAGATCCCTGACAGACGAGATTAGTCCCCGGAGACAGATTTCTAGACTGGGTAACTAATCTCATCCAAATGCCATCCCACTGGCGATAACGTAAATTGCAGGTGGAAAAACGTGCATTGCTATTCACTTCAATGTAAATTGCCGGTGGGATGGCATACACGGCGCCGCGATTTGCCGAAGTCGCAGAAGTTTCCTCTCAAGGCAGCTTCCGCGACTTTGGCACAGCCCTTAGGGTGAAGACACACTGAGCTACTAGTAGTGGCTACTTTTTCATGGCTACTAAACTCCAGAAAATCCCCTGCCATAGACAATACTGAGAATTGCCTCTGCTAAAACACACGTAGTGACAGTTATCAGTAAATGATCAGCATTGTTTATTTTAGTAGCCATGACAAGTAGCTGCTACTAGTAGCTCTGTGTGTCTTCCCCTAAGATCCATGACAGACGAGATTAGTCCCCGGAGACAGATTTCTAGACTGGGTGACTAATCTCATCCAAATGCCATCCCACTGGCTATAAGGTAAATTGCAGGTGGAAAAACGTGCATTGCTATTCGCTTCAGGTTTCCTAAGCTGCCTAACCCAAAGCGCAATAGCGCTCTCTGCATTAGAAGAGCCAAAATTCTGATTTAGAAAATCTTGGTTCTCTAAGTTACCAGGAGTGGCCTTTTGCCTCCTCTGGTAACTTGTTCAGCACTGCGGTCTGAGGCCAGTGTATCAACTCACCTCATGGCAGCAGCACCCTGGGACTAGTCTCCTATTTTTTCAAGAGTTACCCTATTTTGAAGGTGCTCCCCCGTTCTCTCTTGTCCCCCAGCTGCATTCTCCCGATTTTGCTGAAGTCCCGCAAAGTTTGATGCATTGGTGCATGCGCTGGAAATGTTTTTGAGCTTTAGCTGTGATTTGGCATACCTCCCAACATTTGAAAAATGAAAACAGGGACAAAAAGATTTGGCGCTCGCAGTGTGGTAAATGTTTTGACCACACCCACTTTTGTGACCACGCCACAGTTACCACACCCCATTTTTTTTTTCAAAAAATACTCCTTTTATATAGTTGAAATGGTGGGATCAGACGCAAAATGTGCTATACCTTCATACTGTACTACCTAAGGAAAACAATATAGCAACTCCTACATATAAAATACAAATATAGAGAGAAGGCAGTCAGTTGTTCGTGAGTTATAACTATGTACCAGTTTTGCCCCACCATACACAGTACCACCAATGGCCCAATAGACAGTAACCCCCATACACAGTGCCCCCATAGACAGTACCCCCCATACACAGTGCCCCCCATAGACAGTACCCCCCATAGAAAGTGCCCCCAACTGACCCCATAGACACTGCCCCCAATTGACCCATAGACAGTAGTAATCTATTACAGAAATGCGGGACATTCATTGAACCATCCGGGACAGCGGGATGCGCTATAAAAACCGGGACAGTCCCGCGGAAAGCGGAACAGTTGGGGGTATGATTTTGTGCATGCACGTGACGTCACTTCCGGGTAGGGGGAAAAATTTTGGCAGTTCACCCTTCATGCATAGCTGTCAAGTTGACAGCTCTGCTTCTCGTGTGTCAGGGCCCTTAAGGTGGCCATACGTGAGCAGATTTCAGCTTCCTATGTCTCGTAAGATGAGGGCCACCTGGAGAGGAGGGGCAGCCTGGTTTGCAGTGGAAACTTGAGAGGCCACTGTTGTGTCTGTCATGAAAAGATTTGTGTCTTTTGTTCCAGTTATATAAAATACTGCTTGTATTTGCATGTTTACTGGGCATGGCATTCAGGGTGTGGCTACACAGTGGGCATGATTTAAAAGGCTTCTCTCCACCTGTGTTTTGCCACTGTGCGAAAATGCAATTCTCTTTTCTCCACCTGCAGAGAGATGCCGAGGCACAGCTCTGTGTGTCCCTACACTAAGCCTTATGGCACCCTAAGCATTTTCTCTGCCAGTGTAAAAATACTGCTTGTACTTGCATTTATTTGGCCAAAATCTGCCCCATGTATGTAGTGATAGACAGATCTCAGTCATTTCTGTCACTACACACATGGATGGATGTGGAACAGGTTGGTGGTTTTTTTCCAGCATATCAAACACACAGTAAGCCATAAGCCTAAGGCTAGTGCCACATCGGCAGATCTGGGCAGATCTGCCCCTACACTTTAAAACACTGAAAGTTGTGGCTGTACCTGGAAGCATTGCTACGGCCCAGGTGCAAGGCACACACAGCGTATTTTAGCCTGAAACTGCATGCTTAATCAATTTTCAGCTGAAATACACTGTGTGTGAATGCACTCGGGCAGAAGCAGTGCTTCCGGGTACAGGCCCAACTTTCAGATTTTTAAAGCATAGGGGCAAATTCTCAGCCTGACTTTATCCGGTTAGCGGTTAACCCTCTCTCCTCATACATTAATGTTAATCCCAGTAGCTGTCAATAGAATTAATGGGGTTGCAAATGAATGTGCAAAAGCACTGAACCATAACTTACATCTGGATTTTTTTTCTCTTCCAGCTGCTGAATATCTGTATCAGCTTAAAGAAGGAGTTGATCGGCGACCCTTTTCTCCAGAGGGATAACCCAAATCCCCAGCATGGGCAGGTACATGCTTCATTTATTAAATAAAATATTAAAACAGATATATTGGGGAAAGTATTACTTTTGCAAAGTCCTACCACTTTGAAAATAGCTGAGCATCCCCTTTAAGGAATAGCGTAGCTAGAGCAATAGCAAGAAAGTATTCTAGCATTCCTGGCATTTTCTACAGTGGCAGCAGGACTGGGAGTGTTCTTTACACTAAGGAAGGGTTTGTTCATTTCTCAGTGCAAACAAATAAGAAATGTCAATTGACACAGATTGTGTGCTAAATTGCCAGATCCTGAGCATCCCTCGCAACACAGAAAGGGTTCTTCTGTTATTAGGGGAATAACAGAAGTTCCCTGCCCTTTTGGAAAGTCTTAAAATATGCAATATTTCTAGTTTCATGAAATATCTCATTCAGAGGTAGGTCGATAAGAACTGGAGAAATCCAGAAAGTGAATTGGTATTTTGGAAATGTAAGAAGGTTTGAGAATTTTTTATCTTTTGATCATGAGAGGCCCAGAATGAAAATATATTCAGAATATTATATTTGTTGAAAGACAAGAAGCTGTTTATGTAGCACCTGTATATACAATGCTTCACCAGATATATTTAGCACTGAAGTTGACAATCTTGCCTCAGACCAGGCCCGGACTGGCAATCTGTGGGTTCTGGCAAATGCCAGAGCGGCTGCTGTAAGGTGCCATAGACACTCACTATTTATTGGGCTGGGGCGGGGCAGTTTGGGCCTCTGTGTACTTGAAATGCCTGGACTTATTTTAAATCCCAGTACAGACCTTTCTCAGGTTGTACCACCCATTGGGTTACCAAGGGTGGCAAAAAGCCTCTCCTGGTAACTTTACAAAAACAAATTCTAGCTTTTTTTGAGGAGGGGTTTGGCTCTTTAAGTGCAGGGAACACTATTGCACTATATGCAGCTCTTTGCCTCTCTTCTATGCTGAAAAATTAAGCACAGCATTGAAAAGGCTGCCTCAGCACGACACCCCGCTGGTTCCCCTGCTACGTTCGACCCTACTACCAGACCATTTGGGCATGTGTGGCCAGTCATAGCCGTACATGCCCAAATGCCCAGTAAATAGGGCTAGTCAGACTGATAATCCTTGAGGCCAGCGGAGGAGTGTAGGATCTACAACCCAGATGACCCTCATCCTCCATGCAGACAGTGTGCTAAAGCCTGTAAAGGAGAGCAAAGAACTTGACCAAATGCATAGAGACTAATCTTCCCTGTTTTGCCCTAAAGAATGAGCCAATAACATCATTAATTACAGACCACTTATGAACACTAAAAACTTTATTAACATTGTTTATTAGCAATAAATATACAGTTTAAATGTTACGAACCTTTGACTGTTTATTTAGTTGTTACTGTAACCACATGGTTTAAATCAATGAATTATCTGTTCTGTGGGCTGTATTTGCCTTAGGGGTGTGTGTGTTGAACAATGAGAAGCAGAGAATGAGGGAAATCACCAAACTTTAGTAAGGGAAGTAGGAGTAAGTAAGGGGAAAAAAATTGAGGCAAAATTTAATTAAAAAATGAAAAAACGAAGATTTGTAATCAAATGGCCAGTCATCTAAGTCTGGCCCATGCCCAAAGCCGGATTTACAATTTTGGCTCCAAGATGCTGCCCCCATTTTAAAGGCAGGAAAATACATGTTATTATGATAGTGCCCCTTTTTATATGTATTAAAGAATATGTAAATCATGTAATAAATACACACTTTAAGCATGTTTCTTGTTAAAGGGACTTGAGAATGTTGCAATTCCCTACTCTTTCAGCAACTGGCCTCCTCTTCTGCTGATGGGAGGTTGAAATCACTTCATAGCGCAGGAGCCAGATGATGCACCCTGTACTTATAGATAATAACTGGGTGTAGCCATCCAAGCTGTGCCAATGTAATACAGCACTGGCACACAATACCAACAGCCTTTTTTTAAAAAAAATAGTGTATGTGTGCAGTCCAAGGAAACTGTCAGAGCTGTCTTTATTAGGATGCGAATAAAGGCAGGCTCCATATACATAATAGGGCCCCAGAGAGCAGCAGCTATATATAGGAGGAGTAGAGGATAGCAGGCAAAACTAAGTGGTAACAATAGAGCAAGATGTAGAGGACAGTAAGATTGTAAAAGTAGGGCTAGAAGGTCATGACAGTAGTACCTTGGCAACAGTTGGGCAACATGGTGGTGACAGTGGTGTAAGATGGCGACAGTAGGGCTTGATGGCTATATCTGGGCTAGAAAGTGGTAACAGTAGCATAAGATGGCAACAGCTGGGCAAGATAGTGGTGAGAGTAGAATAAAATGGCGACAGTAGGCAAAGATGGTGGTGATAGTAGTCTTAGATCATCACAGTTGAGGAAGGTAGGGTGACAGTAGTGTAAGATGGTGATAGTAAGGCATGATGGTGGAAACAGTAGGGCTTGATGATCACAGTTGGGCAAGATGGTGATGACAGTGTATAAGATGGCAACAGTAGTGCTTGATAGAGATGATAGTGTAAGATGGTGGCAATGTTGGCAACAGCTGACCAAGATGGTGGTGACAATTGGGCTAGATTGAGGTTACAGTAGTGTAAGATGATGCAAGGAGTATAAAATGTTGACAGCTGGACAAGATGATAGTTATAGTTGTTTAAGATGGAAGCAGCTGGACATGATGGTGGTGACAGTAGAGGTTGATGGCAACAATAGTATAAAATGACGACAGTTGGGCAAGATGGTCGTGACAGTAGAGCCAAATGGTGACATTAGGGCTTGATGGTGTTGACAGTATAATAAGATAGAGACAGTTGAGCAAGATGGTGGTGACAGTATAACATGGTGACACATGGCAAGATGGTGGTGATAGTAGTATAAGATGGTGGCAGTATGGTTAGAATGTGGTGACAGTATGTCCATGTAAGGACTTGACTGAGGTGACAGCAGTAGTAGTGTGAGTAGGACAAGGTGGTGAGGAGTAGGGTAAGATGGAAACAGTTGAGCAAGATGGTGGTGATAGTATATTAAATTGGTGACATTTGGGCACGATGGTAACAGCAGGGCAAAAACACTTTGTTTCCTAACCTGGGGCCTGCCACTGTTGTCAAAGTACAACTACCAGTACACCCTGACAACCAAAGGCTGGAGTTATTGTTTAGTTACAGCATTAAGGTCCGAAGCTGGACAGTCCTAGTTTTTCAAGGGCTCTGACATGACTACTACAGGCAGTAAGATGCAACCATGAATCACAAAATTAGGCAATAAGCAGCACCCTATTAACCCAAATGAGTCGATAATGTGCATGTTTGTGCCCACCATCTATAATGCCACCTTGTGACTGATCCATATGAGCCATATAGTTGTCATGGATACTTGTTTGTGGGTATGCAGGTTCTTTAACCACTGGATCCCTCTTAAATCCACTTGAAGATTAACTTTTCTTTTGCTGTGTTGGATACACTTGAAGATTTGAATTGCTTATTTATAATTCTGTTATTATATAGCAATGTCATGTCATGCAGCACTGATTGTTATTCACTACCCCATGAAAGAAACCCACAACAACACAGGGTAAACAAATAGAAAATAAAGCAAATAGTGCCTTTGAATTGAAGCCTCAACCCCCACGCATCTGTGCTAACCACTGTGCCATGCTGCTGCCCATTTATTTGCTATAGTTTTATTTTTCTCCTAAGGTAAAAAACAACTATCAAAAAATGTAGAAGATAGAAACTGTATTTATTTAGCAAAGATCTTAAAAACCCAGACAGAAATTGAATGGAAACGCTTGTACAGGTATGGGATCCCTTATCCGGAAACCCGTTATCCAGAAAGTTCAGAATTACGGAATGGCCATCTCTCATAGACATTATCTCCATTATAAGCAAATAATTCTAATTTTTAAAAATTTTCTTTTTCTCTGTAATAATAAAATAGTACCTTGTACTTGATCCCAACTAAGATATAATTACCCCTTATTGGTGTCAGAACAGTCCTATTGGGTTTATTTAATGGTTAAATGATTCCCTTTTCTCTGTAATAATAAAACAGTACCTGTACTTGATCCCAACTAAGATATAATTACCCCTTATTGGGGGCAGAACAGCCCTATTGGGTTTATTTAATGGTTAAATGATTCCCTTTTCTCTGTAATAATAAAACAGTACTTGTACTTGATTCTAACTAAGATATAATTAATCCTTATTGGAGGCAAAACAACCCTATCGGGTGTATTCAATATTTAAATGATTTTTAGCAGACTTAAGTTATGAAGATCCAAATTTTGCAAAGATCCCTTATCCGAAAAACCCCAGGTCCCATACCTGTACCCAGATTCAATGGTTTTAAATGAATTCCTAGTGCCATCTTGTGGTGCAAATGGAGGTTACCCAGAGACGGCCAGCAATATTCTGCTTTACTGCTAATACAATAAACTGCCATACATTAATTATTACCCTTTTAGTTTAACATAGCTGGTCATTTTTAAAGCTAAAAAGCACTGTACTCCTTCTTTGATATTAAAGGAAGAGGAACACATGAATGAGTTCCACTTATGCTGATAGTAAAATCTCCTTTCCTCTAGTCTCAGTAGATGTCCTTTTATAACTTGCATTGCAAAAACTGCTTTATGTTGCTCATATTCTCTTCGAGTTGAGTCTTTTGGGTGCAAGTTGGGCATAATGGCAACAATGAGTGGGATAAAATGGTGGTATAAAACTGCAGATATAATGGACAAGAGTAGGTTCCCTTGAAAGAGGATCAGGGGGCACCTGGCTCTGCTGCTCACACTTTAAGGCAATGGGAGGCCCTGGTCAAAGATTGACCCCAAAATGTTTTGTTGATATCCTTAGTCTTTGTAAGCTGCAAGGGAAGAATACATTTGTGTTCAACATGAGAGTTTGTGTAAGAAATGTGTTCTATTCTTATTGTAACACAAATGTATTGTCTTTATATTTATTGTACAAGACTGGAGCCATGGCCCTGCTAGTTAATACCTGCTCCCTGTATAGTGAACTTCCCCTTAGGCTAATGCCACACGAGGCGTAGGGCTGAAATTTTCGGCAAGCGGATAAACGCTGCACCCGAATGAATGGGATACGCTCGGGTGCAGGCACATGTAGCCGATATACGCAAGAAAACGCGAGACTTTGCATTCTCACGCGTTTTCGTGCGTATATCGGCTACACGTGCCTGCACCCGAGCGTATCCCATTCATTCGGGTGCAGGCACAAGTAGCAGGCGTAGGGCTGATTTTTTGGCAAGCGTTTTTCCGCTTGCCGAAAAAATCAGCCCTACGCCGCGTGTGGCATCAGCCTTATCTCCCTGAGACACACATGGGGTCATTTATAAACACTGGGCACATTTGCACCTGGCCAGTAACCCATGGCAACCAATCAGATAATTGCTTTTATCTACAGCTGGCTGGAAAAATCTAACCAGTGATTGGTTGCTATGGCTTACTGCCCAGGTGTAAATTTGCTCGTTGTTTATAAAGAAGCCCCAATGATATTGATGGGCGCTCAGTCATAAACCAAACATAATTGAACTTTAAAAACACCTTGCAATATTTATTGAATACTTTAAATTAAATACTTTAAATGACCGATGGGGTTACACAGTATAAAATCAACAATAGATCAATTTATTAGCTGGAAGACCATTAACTTTAACTTTCTGTTATAACAAATGTTCCTTGGGGATTTTTTTAAAGGTTGGCAATTGTGATTATGGTTTATCTGCTTGCAGCACAGTTGGCCCAGGGCAGCACCTCATGTCTACTTCACCAAGTACATTATATACATTTCTTTATCTCCTCCCTATATATATATATATTTAAGTTCTCCTGCTTGAGGGTCGTCCTTTTCAAATATCCTGGGGCAGCTGTGGGGGCACAGCAAGGAGATTTTGCCCTGGACCCCCTGGGACCTCAATCTTTTGTTAGTACATATATAGAGCTGTTTAGTATCAAAAGCCATTTTAGATATTGGAGCAGACCATATCACAGTTTACGCTTCATAAGGGGCCACCTTTAAATCCTCCACAGAGAGCATTTAGTGGCATATGCACCGGGCAGCCTATAACCCACAGGGCCCACCAGGGCTGAACCCCCATTTAGATGTGTGTTTTCAAGCAGCAGACCAGTCAGTGGCATAACTAGCTGTTACTAGGCCCCACAGCTAATTCAGTTTAGGACTCTAAATATTAGTAGGTTGACATTTTCTACTACAATATATTAAAATTGCTTATTACTTAGGGACTCACTGGGTTTACTAAAGCACTAAGCCCCCCTGCAACTGCAGGGTCTGCCTCCTCTGTAGTTATGCCCCGGGGACTAGTAAATGGTTCCTGCTGATTGTATTTCATAATAAGGTTTATGACACCTACACTATTACAGTAGGATATTGATTCCATTGGGCAACAATAAAGACATGAATGTAATGCTAAAGTGTGTGCTTATTGCAGTGGCTGTGAATGAAGTCACAGGGTTGTTCTCTTCATCCGCTTGTATCAGAGGTTAATTCTGAGGGATAAAAGTGCCCAGGAGACATTACGGGCCTTACAGAAGGTAGTTACTCCAGATAAAGGGATTGTAGGCAAGTGTTTGCTTTATTACTGATTTAATATCAGCAGCCAGTAAACAGTTATGGTTTGATCTCAGTCACTTCCCGTTAGATCCTGTCCTGATATTCTATAGATTAGTAAATGGTACTAATTCCTACTCCTGCATCCTCCTGCATCATTTATTAATCAGATTACTCCCTATCTGATTGTGTGTGTTGGGTGATTATAGTTGTTTAAATGCTGAGCTCTCCATTTATCTATATTAATCTGTGTATAAGCACATTGTTTACTCGCCCACATTCCCAGGCTTCCGCATGAATCTAAATAGGGTTAAAAGAAAAAAAAATTCCGCTTCTAATTAGCAGTCTTGTTCTACTTTGTAATGTCCATAGATTTACATTCTCTGTATGTTTAGCCTTTATATGGTCACGGAGCTCCTAAATGACCTCTTATATCCTTATAATTTGCAGTAGTGGTTACAGTGCTGGCATTGGGGCAGGATGCCATCCCACCACTTTTTTTCTACCAGCTAGCATCCCCTGTGGCAGGATTTCTGTATACCGGAGCTTTCATTTTTATGCTCTGGAGCTTTTTGTATTCAGCTCTTTCCAATTGACCCTGGGGGTCATTTATCCAAACTAGGAAAATTTGCCTGTGAGCAATAACCCATAGCAACCAATAAGTGATAGGCTTTTTTCAGCCAGATGCAGGTAAAATAATGAATGCAACAATTTGATTGGTGCCATGGGTTACTACCCAGTGTTGATAAATGGCCCCCTACTGCTCGTTCTCATCTTACTTTTTAGTGCATTTTCCTCCACACACTCTGTCCCTCCCCTCCCTCCCCTCCTTCCACCTTCAACAGCGGGAACCCTTCTCTGCTGGCAGGTTGCACCCACATTCCTAATAGTAAATGCTACCGTCAGGGAAAGCTGTTTTTATATAAAAGCACCTGCCCTTTTTATGTTTTATTTTTTAAACTGGCTAAGTCACCAGTTGATATGTTGTGGGCTGAATGGCTTATGGCTGGTGTAATATATACAGCAGCCCTGTGACACTAAATATAAGCCTCCCTCCCTGAATAGGCTTTTGTGTGGCCATGCCGTATTCCTTTGGATATTTACAGACACTACATTATAAGTTAGTTATTAGCTTTATTTGCCCATGAATAGGAAGCTACCAGTGGGGGAGGTTGTTGGAAGTTGGGGTAATGGGAGCCCAGAAAGATGCAAGGAGAGGGGTTGCAGGTTACCAGTGATTGCACAACAGGTGTAACCCCTGATTTTTCAGGAGTTACTGGTCACAGGGCTATAGCATAAATATTTTGCTGAAAATCTCACTAGCCAGAACTGAATGGGAGCTGCGGAAGGTGGTTTGTGTTGCTTTTTCATCAAAATGTGTCAGGTTGTGAAGAGGGAATCTTTTCCAAAGAGAGGTCTGCTATACAAGCTATTATAAAGCCCCCAACCTTCATCAAAATAGTTCATGCTCCTTTGATTGCAAAGGGATTGTGGTCTAATGTAGATAAGAACATAGAAAACATCCCTTATTAATTCTGATCGGTGCCTTTTCCCTTTAATCTAGACTTCCATAGATCTCCCTACTCTGGCTCCTGTCCTTGTTCTGTTCCAATCCTGTTCCTGTTTCCTGCTCTAGTCTGGTTCCTACTTCTAGTCCTGTCCTTGTTCTGTCCCTTGCTCCAGTCCTGCTCTCTATGTCCACTTTGGCACCTTGTCCTGACCTGGTTCTACGCCCGCATTGTCCTGTTCTGTCCCTTGCTCCAGTCCTGCTCTCTTTGTCCACACCATCCTGTTCTGTCCCTGAGTCTTCACCCACTTCATTCTCACTCCTGTCTGGTCCCAGTTTATATGCCCTATCTGTCCTGCTCCATCCAGTCTCCAGTTTATCCTTCCTGCTCCATCCAGTCTCCTGTTCCGCAGTTCCTGTCATTTTCAGCCCCTGCCTTAAGGACTCACACCGTCCCAACTTCCTTCTCTGCTCTCCCTACCTTTCCCTGTCATCCAGCAACTCATTGAAGACAAATGGAAGTTATTTGGCAGGTACAGTTTTAATCTCATTCATCTGAATGCTAAATGTCTTTGTTTGAAGGCCTGAGCAAGATGAACTAAACTGGTAAAGGGGATGGAAGATTTAAACTATGAGGTGAGACTGTCGAGGTTGGGGTTGTTTTCTCTGGAAAAGAGGCGCTTGAGAGGGGACATGATTACTCTGTACAAGTACATTAGAGGGGATTATAGGCAGTTGGGGGATGTTCTTTTTTCCCATAAAAACAATCAACGCACCAGAGGTCACCCCTTTAGATTAGAGGAAAGGAGCTTCCATTTGAAGCAGCGTAGGTGGTTTTTCACGGTGAGGGCAGTGAGGTTGGGGAATGCCCTTCCTAGTGATGTGATAATGGCAGATTCTGTTAATGCCTTTAAGAGGGGCCTGGATGAGTTCTTGATCAATCAGAATATCAAAGGCTATTGTGATACTAATATCTACAGTTAGTACTAGTGGTTGTATTTATAGTTTATGTATGTGAGTGTATAGATTGGTAGGTGTGGGTTAGGTGTGCTGGGTTTACTTGGATGGGTTGAACTTGATGGACACTGGTCTTTTTTCAACCCTATGTAACTATGTAACTATGTAACTATGTAACCTGTTAGTAAGTTTGCAGGTCACAGTGGTACTTACATTCAGTATCCATTCCCTGAGCCATCACCTATTAATCCACTTTTGTTGCCCTTCAGTTTTATCCCAGCTCAGTGCATAGTACTTGTCCATCTGAGCAGTCAGATATATTGATGACATTTCTAATTACCCAAATCATATTGAGACAGTATTTAAATTGCATTCCTCTTTGGTCAGCCATATTTCCATATCATACCCGAACATTTTATCAGTTATAACTGTGTAAAAGTCGCATTTTATACTAAGAACCATAATTAATATCCAATTTGTTTCCCTCAAACACAATGATACCATGCAGTATCACATAGTTTTGGGAACCCTATATTTATTAAATCCATTAATACTATATAAAAACCCCATTGGCTGTAATTGAATGGAGAACATTCATACATTTTCTGCAAAAACATTACCGCATCACAAAGTATAGCATACAATCTGAACTTGGGTTCTCCATTAGTAGGTTGAAGCCAAGCTAAGAGCCACCATACTATTGAGGTGCACTATCATGAATACCATTAATACAGTGAAGTTTTCTGCTGCCAGGCGTAGCAAAACCCACTACAACATGCTGCCCCACTGCCCAGAATCTAGTCTACCCTTTTCCCTCTGTGAAGGTGTGGGCAATTTGGGTGCTGGGTATGTAGAAGGGACTATATTGGGTTCTCCCAAGATAACATGCTAAATTTTGTCTCAAACATGAAGTTTGGATAAGAGCAGGAACACCCCTCAGGGTCAGACTGGGCCTATAGGACACTGGGAGAAAATAAGTCTTCTTTATGGTTCTTCGTGGTATTATATATCCTGCTTCTTAATTATAGGACTGTTAGAGAGTGAGTCCCATCACAATCAGGACATTTCTCCATCAGATTCCCTTCTCCATACAAATTCTCTTCTGAATCATATGCATGGAATATCTGCCACAAAAGATCCTCGCTGTATTCCTGTCTGAGTGATTTAGTGCTTGGAGGCTTCCTCTGCCATTAACTGGTATAACATATCCCCTACCATGAGCAATGATTATCAAATAGTAATGCCATGGATTATATATATATACCTGTATATATTGGATAAGTGTAACTTCTGCCTTGTCTTTTAATTACCCACTGTAAGGAGTATATATATTCCTCCCATAGTGCCTCCTTAATAAGGGAGAGGCTGGGCAATTAGAGAGTTGACTGGTCAAGCACAGCCAGTGGCAACATTATCACCATTATTGGTTTGTACCAATAAATACAGAAGGAACTGACAGTTTTCCATTCAACCCTATGACCAACTATAGCTGCCATTTGTTGTACAGCCAGTGGATTATAAATGTATCTATAACATTGCTTTCCTCTTGTTATTATCAATAAGTCAGGGCTGCGTAACCTACAGCTGTTGTTGAGCTACAAATCCCAGTGCTGAAGGGTGTCAGGGAGTGCTGGGAGTTGTATTTCAGGAATACCCCACACTGCATTTATTAGGACTGTCCATGCCTTTTCCTTTCCCTTTGTCCAACCTGAGCACTGATACCCAATTATGCCCATTCTGCTCAATGTCCCAAGACTCTGTTAGTTCCCTGATATTTCAAATAAATGTTCGCTTTTCTCCTCGTTTGACTTCCTGATCTGCCATAGCTTATTAATGTCCCTATTAGTCTTCTCATTAGTTCTGCTTTATTCTGCCCCTTCTCGTTTCATCACATTAAACTTCCCTTTGAGTTATCTTTTTGTAAGTTATAGAATGGCTAATTCTAAGCACCTTTATAGTTTATTTTGTATAGTTCTTGAGTTATTTGCTTTCATCTTCTGACACTTTCCAGCTTTCAAGAGGGGGTCACTGACCCCGACAGCCAAAAACAATTGCTTTGTGAGGCTACAATTATATTGTTATTGTTAATTTGTATTACTTATCTTTCTATTCAGGCCCTCTCTTGTTTAAATTCCAGTCCTTCATTCAAACCACTGCCTGGTTGCTTAGGTAATTTAGAGCCTAGCAACTAGATATGTGCTGAATTTACAAACTGGAAAGCTGCTAAACAAAAAGCTAAATACTTCAAATACAATAAATAACAATAATGAATACCAGCTGCGAATTGTTTCAGAATATCACAGGCTACATCACACTAAAAGTTAATTTTAAGGCGAACAACCCCTTAAATTCCCCATGTAAGAAAAGCCTGATAAAAAGCTCATTGCAGAGCCACAAGCCCACAGGAGAACGATTGTGCAGCCTAGTAGGTTGATCCACAACCCAAGTTCTCAATTATCAACCATTTAAAAATAGAGGGAGAAGAAAGGCCACTGGGCCCATTAAACTCTTCTCATTCAATAAGACATGTCCCTCAGGTCTCAATCTAATTAGGTTCTGATGAGCCATTATGCCTTTGCCTTTACTCACTGGGCCGAGTTAGACATTCGCTCGCTTCCAAGTAAAGATATGTTTCCTTTGTGTCTGTTTTGAATTTACTTTCTCTGGATGTATTATGCGTATTTGTGCCCCCGTGACTCACTCACTGGCTCTGTTCCACACATTGCCTTAACCTGCTTCATTAGTGAATTGGGGATTTGCTATAGACTGCTACAGGCAGCTTAATCCTCTGCAAAATGCACTTGATACCCTCAGGCACATATTACCCCGGTAACCCTAGATAAATATATTTAATTAAGTAAAGGAATTCAAACATACCGTCACACTGAACTGTCACAATAATTTACCCAATAATAATTTACCCAATCTGACAAAAAGCACCTGGGTATCTCGAAAGGGCGCTGATCCCCAATATCTGATCTGTAGATGTGAATCATGTGATACTTGCCAAATCTTTCTTTTTCAAATTTTGGAATTTCAGCAGCTATCTGGTTGCTAGGGTCCAAATTACCTTAGCAACCAGGGAGTGGTTTGAATGAAAGGCTGGTACATGGATAGGAGAAGACCTGAATAAAAAAAAAAAAGTAATAAAAAGAAACAATAACAATAAAACTGTAGCCTCACAGAGCAATAGATTTTTGGCTGCCCCATTTGAAAGTTGGAATGAGTCGGAAAAATAAGCAAATAATTCAAAAACGTTAAAAATAAATAAATAATGAAGACCAATAGAAGAGTTGCTTAGAATTAGCCTTTCTATAATAAAGGTGAACCACCACCCTAAAGCGATGCAGCACTACTATACCAGTTTATGTGGACACTCGGTGCTGGGTCACCCAATCTCAGCGTTTGAACAGTTCTGTTCATTATAAGACCCCCCCTTTCTCAAATCTACAGTTTATTAAAACTTAAAATTGAAGTTACACAGCTTAGCTTTACAGAACACTGGTTCAAAGATTTAAACATAAGCCTGGAAGAAAAACAGGCGAGTGTTATGATTAATAATCGGGGGCTGTTCCTGCTGAATTGTGCTTAGTACAGGGGAATCCCTATGCTGCCATAGTTTTATGGTATCTCTCTGTACAGGCTATGAGCAAACTTAGGGGGCTGTTCCTGCTGAATTGTGCTTAGTACAGGGGAATCCCTATGCTGCTATAGTTTTATGGTATCTCTCTGTACAGGCTATGAGCAAACTTAGGGGGCCGTTCCTGCTGAATTGTGCTTAGTACAGGGGAATCCCTATGCTGCCATAGTTTTATGGTATCTCTCTGTACAGGCTATGAGCAAACTTAGGGGGCCGTTCCTGCTGAATTGTGCTTAGTACAGGGGAATCCCTATGTGCCATAGTTTTATGGTATCTCTCTGTACAGGCTATGAGCAAACTTAGGGGGCTGTTCCTGCTCAATTGTGCTTAGTACAGGGGAATCCCTATGCTGCCATAGTTTTATGGTATCTCTCTGTACAGGCTATGAGCAAACTTAGGGGGCTGTTCCTGCTGAATTGTGCTTAGTACAGGGGAATCCCTATGCTGCCACAGATTTTTTCTTTGTTCAGGCTATGAACAAACACAGAGATGGTGTCCCCAAAATATCAATGTGTTTTATACATTATGAAAGGCAATTTTTTTCCTGAGTGCTGTGCCTCTGAGAGCCAGCAGATGGCAGCATTCTTCTTATTACACTGTACATTGGGTGTCCCTGCTTGGCTTGTACAGAGGGTTTAATGGGGACTGGAGACGCAGTGCAGGGTTTGCAGATTCTGTATGAATCTCTAGTTGCATTACTGTTGCAGAAAGGCGCAGTAAATGTCTCTAAACCCATTTGCTGAATGTATTGCAGGTATCAGAAAGGTCTGTATTTAGCAATTAAATAATTGAATTTAAAAAAGCCTTAGCCAATAAGGTCAACAGTAATAGAAGCCTAAAGTAAGAGAAGCCTAAAGGCTTGATTGTTCATTTCTCATGGTATAAGGGGCTCAGCTATGGTGTGGGGTGTACCCTGTACTTACCTATGGCTGATGACATTGCTGGGCTTTAGTGGCAGTCTGGGGCATTGCAGCTGCACAGCGCAATCCCTGGGAAAGTGCCCAAGCCACTTCCTTACCAGCACACCAGTCATTTATATGTTAATGGTATGATCAAACCCATGATTTAAAGAAATGATGCAGGTCATAAAAAATACTGCACACTGAAAAGTCCAAGATAATGGAGACTTTTAAAAAATTGCTATTCCAAGCACGTTTGCCATTCATATTGTTGTTGATTTTTTAAATACCACAATATTAAGAAACAAATTGCACTGCTATGATAATGAATTTTGTACCCACAGCGCCACCTGCTGGTCAGTTTTCCATCCGTGATCCAGTTAGCAGAATGTGCCAGAAGAAAGAAAGAGAACAGTTACCATGTTGCTCTGCTCAGGAAATAAATAAGAGGACTTATGAGGATTCTGGTCTCATTTCTGAGCAGAGAATCATCTCCAGTCTGCAGATGGATCGCAGTCAGTACTCTGACCGGCAGGTGGAGCAGTTTACTAGTAATCTTCACACAAAAAATGGAAATTGTGAATATTCTTAGAAGAGCAAGACTTTGTATTGCAATCCCCAGTCCCCCAATATTTAATCTCTGGCTACCTGACATTTTTCATTTATACACCAGTGCCTGCTCCCCCCTCTGCTGACAGGTTGGACTCAACATAAAGGTTTGGCCTGGGTCTGGGGATGCTGGGTTGTGGTCAGGCACAGGTTAACTTTTTGTTTACCTGCACATCTCTTAGGGAGTAAGTAAAAGCAGGGTACTGTAGGCCCTGTGGGGGGTCCTGCAATGCAGCTTCCAGGCCCAACCAAGTGGGAGTGTCATTGCCCTAGGATCAAGCTTTGAACCCCCACTACCTCTTAGTTCCTCTTATTCCTCATAGAAAAAAAATCTTACCCAAGACCGAGACCCATGGTGTTTCTACATGAACGTACCCATTAGATGCCTATAATGGCCGCCTTACTAACCCATACTCAGGTCGGGCTCACGTATCATGTTGTGATGCTGAGGAAGATAATTGTACATGTGGAAACCACTTTTGGCTTTATTGTCTGTAACAGAGGAACTTGTGCCCTCACCTACAGATAAGCACTAATAGAAAGAATATTTCTCTCTCTCTCTCAGGGCCACCATCAGAAACTTTGTGGCAACCCCAATGAACACAAGCGAGCAGTACCAACATTTTGCCCACCCCCCTTGTGTGTGCAACAGCTGATGTTACTCTGTAAAAAGCCATTCATATAAAGTGTTCCATTCATTACTGTGCTAATAAGTCATTCAGTTTATAGGGGGGTCAGTGGAGTTTGCCCTAAGTTTTACCCTTTCCCACCTACCTGCCCCTGCTCTGTGCTGTCATTGCTATGGAAGTTAGGTACGTTTTTGCACAAGTTACACAAAATGTGTAAGTTTAGGGGCCCAGTGATCTTGCCGTGGGGCCAAATAACTAGTCAGTAGTAGTTCGCAGTGGAGTTCATACATAAGTTATATACGTTTCTTTGAAAGTAACGTAAGTTTTTGCATAAGTTACGTAAATTGCATAAGTTTTGGTGTAACTTTATATGTAACTATATGTAGTAATGCGTAATTTTTGCGACACGATTGGGCAGGGCATGGGCATATACTTACGTTCTGGGCATTGGCTTTTTGCCACCTTGATAAAGGCCAGTCGTAGTCAAAATGTTGCTGTGCCCATGTCATGCTATAAGTAAAGGTGGTTTTGTGGCAGATCGAGGGGGGGCTGCATCATTGTACATTGTTATACATCCAGCCTGGCTCTAGGAAGAGCGGATAATGGAAAGCAGCCCCTCCCCATGTGTAAGTGACTCTCATTGAGGCTCTAGTGAATGCAGTTAGGCTGGAGTTTGGCCGCCCCACATGATATGTTGTCCACTGAAAAATGCCTCTGCCCTGCAGGGAAACGAAAACTATATAATTAAGACTTTGCAAACAATAGGAGGGAGAAAACAGTGCCAGGCATTAAGGCTACTATGGATACAGGCCCCAGGGACCCAGATCAAATCACACATGTTGCCAGTTCTTTCTGTCAGAGCAGGGAGTAACATGTGCCATGGGTAAGTGCTTAGCACGACTCTGAGCCCCTGGCACGCAGGGAGGGACAGCTTCATAGTCAGCGAGGAGAACCCACGGTGAGTTGCCAATGAACTATTGTTATATGCGTTGCCATAAGGAAATAGACTTCCCTGGTGGAATAGGGAACATGGAACTAGAGTGTGTTATTGTAACTATGGGACATACAAGGTGTAATGTGGGACAATGCAACAAAACTCTCACAGTGGGATACATTAGTTAGTTGCTCGGCAGCTTCTGCCCCTTTACTGGGAGACCAAATTCTGTTTTTTTTAATTGTGCTCCTGTACCAGCAATGTGGCCCTACTGCACCCTGGTCAGAGCGCAGAACAGGTAAGTGACAGCAAGTGGCATCTGTGCTTTTATACCTATAATGTAACAATTTCCCCCACAATTCCTGCATAATAGTAGTGTCCGACATATCTTGCTTAAGATGCACTAAAATGGAGGCATCCCAGCTGTGCATATTCCAAAATTCTAATGAATAACAGCGCAAGTGCCTGATTTATTTGGTGCCAGTCAGTGGCAGCTGTGGAAGCAATCTGCTGAGGGTACCCTGAGATAAATGCTAGATCCAGGCTTTTAGGGTTCCCTTGCACCTATGTCAGCTTAACATTTGGGTCAGGCTTGGCCCATATTGGAAATCATTACAGGTTGCTAAGGAGCAAATGTGAACAATCGGCACTCAGTTTTGCCTCCTTTGTTGTGCTACATTTGCACCTGATCTAGTAACCCACAGCAACCAATCAGATGTTTGCTTTCAAGCAGGTGACCAGTACATGCTACCTGCTAATTGGTTGTCGTGGGCTAGTAGACCTGGTGTAAGCCCTTTTATTACCCTCCCAAACACACAGAAAGGGATGTAGTTATTTGTGGAGCAGCTGAGTGAGTGCAAGTCTTTGTTGCTAAAGAGCTGCAGAGGGTGGCAAGTCTGGCTACACACTTTCAAATTTGGTAGCCGATTCCTTCAGGGAGTCACCTTGTTACTGCATCTGGGCCTGCACCATCATGGGGCCCGCCGTACCAGGTCCAGTGAACTTAGTTATTTTATTGGCAGTACAGGTATGGGACCTGTTATCCAGAACGCTTGGGACCTGGGGTTTTCCAGATAAGGGGTCTTTCCGTAATTCGGATCTTCTACATTATTTAAACAGTAATTAAACCCAATAGGATTGTTCTGCCCCAATAAGGATTAATTATATCTTAGTTGGGATCAAGTACAGGTACTGTTTTATTATTACAGAGAAAAGGGAATCATTTAACCATTAAATAAACCCAATAGGGCTGTTCTGCCCCCAATAAGGATTAATTATATCTTAGTTGGGATCAAGTACAGGTACTGTTTTATTATTACAGAGAAAACGGAATCATTTAACCATTAAATAAACCCAATAGGATTGTTCTGCCCCCAATAAGGGGTAATTATATTTTAGTTGGGATCAAGTACAGGTACTGTTTTATTATTACAGAGAAAAGGGAATCATTTAAACATGAAATAAACCCAATAGGAATATTCTGCCCCCAATAAGGGGTAATTATATCTTAGTTGGGATCAAGTACAGGTACTATTTTATTATTACAGAGAAAAAAGATACAATTGTTAAAAATGTGAATTATTTTATTAAAATGGGAGTCTATGGGAGATGGGCTTTCCCTAATTCAGAACTTTCTGGATAATGGGTTTCCGGATAAGGAGTCTGATACCTGTACTACATTGTTTGTGACCCTGAGTGCATGGCTACAAGCTTTGCCATTATGGACAATTTATTGTTGTTATGACCAGCACAACCTAGGTCACTATAACATGGTATGTAGGTAGGTACTCGACTCAGGGAAGGTAGCGACCACTACATACAAATTACATGCTACCTTGTACCAATGTCTCTGGGGTTTTGGGGTCCCTGGGAGCAGATAATCAACCCACTTTTCCATGTACTTTAGCTGGGAATTATTTTGTACGGGTGGGAGCAGTTGGCCTCTATCCCTACACACGTTTTGCACCAGAGTTATCTTTTTAATGGGCAGTTCCATCGCCTAGGCAACAGCAGCAAGGGCCAGTCATGCACTGGGCCTAACTGTCCTTTTAAACAGCTGTGACCTCTGCGTATAAACCGTCTGAGAAGGTTTGAACAGGGAAGGAAACTTCAGAAATAGTACAGAGTTTTAGATATTTTAATTTTGATAAGATGAGGTTAATAGGGGCAGTGGGGGGGAGGGATAACTACTGAGATATTACTACTAACCCCCCATGAGGCTGTGTATGACTGGGGGCACCCTTGTAGTAAGTGGATCCGGCAGGGGATGACCATGCATTTAAAAAAAGCCAATGACTATTGTTTCCGCCGACCAGAGTGTAGGCTCTATTAGCCAGCATCACTTGTGGGGGAACAATAATGGGGTGACAGGTGCCCTTTTAACAGATCGGATTCATGAGATGACAATACCCAGAGATTACCGGAAATGTGTTTACATGTAGCTCTCACATCAGGTACAGTTAATGTCCCTCTGAGAGACCTGCGTCTGGCAAACACCTGCACCCAGTTGGTACTTACAGTCTGTGCCACTGTAGTGTTAATGAGAAAATTACCTTTTCTGTCCCATTGTCACACAGGCTTTGGAAGTTTCATAGTTTCACCAGATGGTACCAACTGGGCTGATAGAATCATGGTGTAACTACTATAGGCCTGCTATCCCACAGCCACAGTCCCTTCCCAGAGGCTATTATCCCCCCACTGCTACTATAGGCACCATCTCTCCCTACTATACCTGCTATCCCACAGCCCCAGTCCCTTCCCAGAGGCTATTATCCCCCCACTGCTACTATAGGCACCATCTCTCCCTACTATACCTGCTATCCCACAGCCCCAGTCCCTTCCCAGAGGCTATTATCCCCCCACTGCTACTATAGGCACCATCTCTCCCTACTATACCTGCTATCCCACAGCCCCAGTCCCTTCCCAGAGGCTATTATCCCCCCACTGCTACTATAGGCACCATCTCTCCCTACTATACCTGCTATCCCACAGCCCCAGTCCCTTCCCAGAGGCTATTATCCCCCCACTGCTACTATAGGCACCATCTCTCCCTACTATACCTGCTATCCCACAGCCCCAGTCCCTTCCCAGAGGCTATTATCCCCCCACTGCTACTATAGGCACCATCTCTCCCTACTATACCTGCTATCCCACAGCCCCAGTCCCTTCCCAGAGGCTATTATCCCCCCACTGCTACTATAGGCACCATCTCTCCCTACTATACCTGCTATCCCACAGCCACAGTCACTCCACAGAGGCTATTATCCCACTGGTACTATAGGCACCATCTCTCCTTACTTTACTTACTATCCATTTTGTTCTTTGCCCATTTTTTGATTATTCTACATATGAGTTAGAAGTATAATGATATCAATATTTTACTTGCCTTTCACATCCCTTGTTCTGTGAGATCATTCCCTTTCTCTGTAGTTATGTACAAACAAGGCTGGAATGGGGAAGCCTGGTCATTAGTAGAAATAAGTCTTGTCAGCTGTCCTGGGCCTCCATTTGCTCAATTACTCAGCTGCCCTTGGCTATTGAACGGCAGAGGGCTAGCCTTATTGCCCACTGGGGCCTATTTAATATTCCCCAGGGAATCACTTCGCTGTGCTCTCAAATATTCATGTATTAATGTTATTGATTGGGCACATCTTAAAAAACTGGATTGTGATGGAGATTCCGAGATTCCTTCCTCATACAAACAGCACATATTCAATAAATAAACATCAAAGCTGCATTCAGTGTTAATATAAATCAGTCTCATCCATTGGTTTTTTGGACTTCTGAAGACTACATTAGGAAATTAGTAAGAACAGCAAATTGTTTTCTGTGAGGCTGTTCCTGCTGAATTGTGCTTAGTACAGAGAAACACCCGAAATGTGTGTGTTTTATACACCTTGGAAGGCATATTGCTTACTGAGTGCAGTGCATATGAGAGCCAGCAGATAGCAGCATTCCTCTTATTACACTGTACATTGGGTGTCCCTGCTTGGCTTGTACAGAGGGTTTAATGGGGACTAGAGACGCAGTGCAGGGTTTGCAGATTCTCTATGAATCTCTAGTTGCATTACTGTTGTTGAAAGGCGCAGTAAATCCCATTTGCTGAATGTATGGCAGGCGTCAGGAAGTTCCTTACAAACTGTCTGTATTTAGCAATAAATGTTGATTTTCTCTATAGCATTAATAAAGCCTTGGCCAATATGTTCAACAGTAACAGAAGCCTAAATGCTTGATGGCTGATTTCTTATGGTATAAAGGGCTCAGCTATGGTGTGGGGTGTACCCTGTACTTACCTATGGCTGATAGTGACATTGCTGGGCTTTAGTGGCAGTCTGGGGCATTGTAGCTGCAAAGTGTGAAAGTGCCCAAGCCGCTTCCTTACCAGCATACCAGTCATTTATATTTTTAAGAAATGGTGCAGTCCATAAAAAATACTGCACACTGAAAAGTCCAAGATAAAGGAAACTTTAAAGCAAATTCATGTAAAATTGCTATTCTAAGCACTTTTGCCTTTCGTATTATTGAGAAATAAACCAAGTGGACCCCGCTGACCTAGTCCCAATCACGCCTAAGAGGAGTATACTTTATGCTTGCTCAGGGGATGAGGCTATGCGGGGTGGGGGCTCCTGGGATGGTGTAGAGGGCCATGGCAGGGGTCCATGCCCCCTGGATTTGTGGGTATTGCGGTGAAAATCATGAAAATGCTGAAACCTGACTGGGAATGTATCCTTCTCTCAAGAGCATCAAAATGGCTCAGTTGTTAAAGATGATTTGATTAAAATACATTGAATTATTAAAAGCTACAGTGCAATCCCATGAGCCTCTATATGGCATTTCATCCATGTATGGCTGAATATTAAGTAAAATATTTTCTGTCTTACAGTGAGATTCCATAGCCATGGATGAGAAGGTTTCCTGGCTGCAGAATCAGTATGACAAGTACTTAGCCGCCCTAACCAGATCACAATTTGACAAGGCTACGTCAGGTAAGTGAACCTGTCAGAAACACAGTGACCTGGGGCTCTTGGCCTCTTCCAAATCTCATTGAAAGCAAAGAAATGCTAATATAATGCCTTTGAAACAACAGCACCACCTGCTGTTCAATTTGGCCAAGTGGGAACAGTTGGTAGAAAATTAAGTTCATGGGAAAAGTAAAGTCATGTGATGTTGCTCCGCTTAGAACTAACATCAGAGGAAACATCAGATGCCTCTTCTTTGCTCATTAACCTAATTTTCTTCCAACTGTGGCCAAAATGAACAGCAGGTGTTGTTTAAAATTCATTATATTAGTTGTGTAAAAACTACTAGTACAGGTATTGGACCCCTTACCCGGAAACCCATTATCCAGAAAGTTCCGTATTACAGAAAGGCCATTTCCCATAGACTCCATTATAAGCAAATAATTCTAATTTTTCAACATGATTTCCTTTTTCTCTGTAATAATAAAACAGTACCTGTACTTGATCCCAACTAATATATAATTACCCCTTATTGGGGGCAGAACAGCCCTGTTGGGTTTATTTCATGGTTAAATGATTCCCTTTACCTGTACTTGATCCCAACTAAGATATAATTACCCCTTAATGGGGGCAGAACAATCCTATTGGGTTTATTTCATGGTTAAATGATTCCCTTTACCTGTACTTGATCCCAACTAAGATATAATTACCCCTTAATGGGGGCAGAACAATCCTATTGGGTTTATTTCATGGTTAAATGATTCCCTTTACCTGTACTTGATCCCAACTAAGATATAATTACCCCTTATTGGGGGCAGAACAGCCCTATTGGGTTTATTTCATGTTTAAATGATTCCCTTTACCTGTACTTGATCCCAACTAAGATATAATTACCCCTTATTGGGGGCAGAATAGCCCTATTGGGTTTATTTAATGGTTAAATGATTCCCTTTTCTCTGTAATAATAAAACAGTACCTGTACTTGATCCCAACTAAGATATAATTACCCCTTATTGGGGGCAGAACAATCCCATTGGATTTAATTACTGTTTAAATCATATTTTTATTAGACTTTAGGTAGGAGATCCAAATTACAGAAAGACCCCTTATCCGGAAAACCCCAGGTCTCAAGCATTCTGGATAACAGGTCCCATACCTCTATCTTGAAAAGTGCCCAGAAGAGCTCTCTGAGCATTTTAACATTCCTTTGTTTTGAGGGTTTGCATTTTCTTTAAAGCAGGGGTGTCCAGCTGGAGGCTCATGGGCCAGATGTGGTTCTCTAAGGTATTTTAATGGCTACTAGACTGCTGAAGAGCTCCACTGATCTCCACTGACACATAAATAAGTGGCCTACTATATGCACAAAGTAGGACAGAGCTGACTTAAAGGAAAACTATACCCCCAGAATGAATACCTAACCAACAGATTGTTTATATCATATAAAGTGGCCTACTAAAAAAATCTCGCCAAATTGGAATATATATATAAGTAAATATTGCCCTTTTACATCTTTTACCTTGGGCCACCATTTTGTGATGGGCTGTGTGCTCCCTCAGAGATCAGCTGAAAGGAAATAATGCAGCTCTAACTGTAACAGGAAGTAGTGTGGGAGCAAAAGGCAGAACTCTGTCCATTCATTGGCTAATGTGACGTGATGTGTGCCCTTGTTTGTGTGCACCATCAATCGCATGATCCCAGGGGACGGCTCTTTGACCTTACAGGGGACCTGTCACCCTAAAAAATAATTCCAAATGTATTTCTATTATGTTTATTGAGAAAAAACCTTTACTTGCATCATATAAATAATAAAAATATTGTTTCCTTCAGTCTTGGAATAACACAATCCCAGCAAGCAGGCAGCTGCCATTTTGTTGACACTGTTAGAAAGGAAAGCTTTGTATCATGCCAAAATGTTGTTTATGTGATAGAATGGGGGACCTGAAGCCCATGTACTGGCTACATAATTAGATGGTGAGGAGGGAGGGGGAGGGTCTGCCCCCCGGCAATATATACATAGTAAGATAGTAAGTTAGGTTGAAAAAAGACGTACGTCCATCACGTTCAACCATAATGCCTATATATAACCTGCCTAACTACTAGTTGATCCAGAGGAAGGCAAAAAACCCCATCTGAAGCCTCTCTAATTTGCCGCAGAGGGGAAAAAATTCCTTCCTGACTCCAAGATGGCAATCAGACCAGTCCCTGGGGCAACTTGTACTAAGAGCTATCTCCCATAACCCTGTATTCCCTCACTTGCTAAGAAGCCATCCAGCCCCTTCTTAAAGCTATATAATGTATCAGCCAGTACGACTGGCCTTTATAATGGGTATAGATGTGTTAATAAAAAAAAAAAGGAATTTGGGTTTCATTTTTAACTTAAAAAGGACTTTTGTTATACAGCTTTTGATGCCTGGGTGACAGGTCCCCTTTAAAACAGCAATTTTCTATTTACATAGTTACATAGTTATAGTTACATAGTTACATAGGGTTGAAAAAAGACCATTGTCCATCAAGTTCAACCCATCCGAGTAAACCCAGCACACAACCTATAATTACCAATCTATACACTCACATACATAAACTATATATATACAACCAGTAATACTAACTGTAGATATTAGTATCACAATGGATATTATGCTTGTTCAAAAACTCATCCAGGCCCCTCTTAAAGGCATTAACAGAGTCTGCCATTACCACATCACTAGGAAGGGCATTCCCCAACCTCACTGCCCTCACCGTGAGGAACCCCCTACGCTGCTTCAAATGGAAGCTCCTTTCCTCTAATCTATAGGGGGGGGCCTCTGGTGCGTTGATTGTTTTTATGGGAAAAAAGAACATCCCCCATCTGCCTATAATCCCCTCTAATGTACTTGTACAGAGTAATCATGTCCCCTCTCAAGCACCTCTTTTCCAGAGAAAACAACCCCAACCCTGACAGTCTAACCTCATAGCTTAAATCTTCCATCCCCTTTACCAGTTTAGTTGCACGTCTCTGCACTCTCTCCAGCTCATTAATATCCTTCTTAAGGACTGGAGCCCAAAACTGCACTGCATACTCAAGGTGAGGCCTTACCAGGGACCTCTAAAGAGGCAAAAATATGTTTTCATCCCTTGAGTCAATGCCCTTTTTTATACAAGACAGCACTTTATTTGCTTTAGTAGCCACAGAATGACACTGCCTGGAATTAGACAACTTGTGATCTACAAAAACCCCTAGATCCTTCTCCATTAAGGATACCCCCAACACACTACCATTCAGTAGATAATTCGCTTTTATATTATTTCTACCAAAGTGCATAACTTTACACTTATCAACATTGAACCTCATTTTCCAGTTTGCTGCCCAGTTATCTAATTTTGTCAAATCGCTCTGCAAAGCGGCAGCATCCTGCATGGAACTTATAGTTTTGCACAATTTAGTGTCATCAGCAAAAATAGAAACATTACTCTCTATGCCCACCTCCAAGTCATTAATAAATAAGTTAAAAAGCAAAGGACCAAGGACTGACCCAATATTCCTCAATTTGATCATTAACCTTCTGTGAGGTACTGTATCAAACACTTTAGCAAAATCTAAGTAGATGACATCAACTGCCATTCCAGCATCAAGGTTCCTGCTCACCTCCTCATAAAAGGCAACTAAATTAGTCTGGCAAGATCTGTTACGCATAAAACCATGCTGGCACAAACTAATAGTATTGTGAACTGCAATGTATTCAACTATCCTATCCCTTATTACCCCTTCCAGAAGCTTTCCTACTACTGATGTCAGACTAACAGGCCTATAGTTTTCAGGCTGAGAACGAGATCCCTTTTTAAATAACGGCACCACATTAGCAATCCGCCAGTCTCTCGGCACTATGCCAAACCTCAACGAATCCTGAAAAATTATGTGAAGAGACTTGGCAATCACAGCGCTCAGCTCATTTAATACCCTGGGATGAATCCCATCCGGTCCTGGACCTTTGTTTACCTTTACATGTTCAAGTCTCTTTTGAATTTCCTCCTGAGTGACCCACACGTCAGTAGCTAAATTACTAGAACTGGGTATATTAAAAGGAAAGCCTTCATTATCTGGCTCCTCAGATGTATAGACAGATGAAAAATAAGAGTTCAAAATTTCTGCTTTTTCCCCGTTCTCATGAACCAACGTACCCCCCCGTGATAATAAGGTTCCCACCCCTTCTTGCTTCATTTTTTTACTATTCACATAATTAAAAAATAATTTTGGATTCTTTTAACTCCTTGCTGCAATATCCCTTTCTATCTCTATTTTAGCTTGCCTGATAGCTTTTTTGCATGCTTTATTTGCTTCCTTGTACCTGATGAAATTTTCCGCTGTCCCAGCTAACTTGAATGCTTTAAAAGCACATTTTTTCTTACCAACCTCGACCCTAACTCTATTATTCAGCCATAAAGGTTTTGCTTTGCGATGCCTCTCCTTGCTTACAAGGGGGATATACTGTTGTGTATACCTGCAAAGCAATGTTTTAAAGATGTTCCATTTTCCTTCTGTGTCTAACCCCATGAAAAGCCTTTCCCAGTTGACACATTGCAGAGATGCCCTTATACTGGCAAAGTCTGCACGTCTAAAATTGAGCGTTTTAGTAAGTCCCTTATAGAGCTGTCTCTGCAGCATTATCTCAAAGGAGACCATGTTGTGATCACTGTTCCCCAAATGCTCACCCACACAAATGTTAGAGATGAGTTCAGTATTATTAGATATTACCAGGTCCAAAATAGAATCATTCCAAGTAGGTTCTTGAACCGCCTGAAATAAAAAGTTGTCATTTAGCATGTTTACAAACCTACTAGCTTTTTCTGACTTAGCCACCCCATTACTCCAGTCAATGTCTGGATAATTAAAGTCCCCCATAATTGACTTGACCCAATTTTGAAGCCTCCTCCATTTGCAAAAGTAACTGGGCCTCATCCCCCTCATCTATACGGGGTGGTTTATAGCATACACCAATGATCATTTTCTTTGTGACCTTCAGCCCTACTGAAATTTCTACCCAAAGAGATTCAACGTTTTCATTGGTAATGTCTTTATTACATGGCTTTAAATCTGACTTTACATAAAGGCAAACCCCTCCACCCTTTTTAATCTCTCTGTCCCTCCTAAAAAGCGTATACCCATTTAAATTCACAGCCCAGTCGCATTTTTCATCCCACCAGGTCTCAGTGATACCAATTAAATCATAATTTTCAATACATGCAATAGCCTGCAGCTCCCCTATTTTTCCCGACAAGCTACGCGCATTAGCCAGCATGCAGCGGAGATTACTACTTCTTCCTCTGATGCTTACATTAGCTAAGGGAGAATTAGAGCTAAGGTGAAAATTAGTCTGTTTCCCTTGTAACAATGGAAGCTCCTTATCTGATAAACTATATGCCCCCCTCACTCCTCCCCCACAACCCTTTACTGGTCCCACTGCCCCATCTACACTAGCTTTCCCATAAGAATCTAGCTTACCAACCCCCCCCTTGTCTAGTTTAAACACTCCTCCAGCCTCTTAACCATTCTCTCCCCTAGCACAGTAGACCCCCTTCCATTGAGGTGCAATCCGTCAGGGCTGTATAGATTGTACCCCAAAGAAAAGTCAGCCCAGTGCTCTAGGAACTCAAACCCTTCCTTCGTACACCAAGACTTTAGCCACGCATTTAGCTCCCTAAGCTCCCGCTGTCTCCCTAAACTAGCACGCGGCACCGGCAAAATTTCCGAAAAAATGACATTGGAGGACCTTTGCTTAATTTTAGAGCCTAGATCCCTGAACTCACTCTTTAAGGTCCCCCACCTACCGTTCATTTTGTCGTTAGTACCGATATGTACCAAGACAGCCGGCTCATGCCCAGCCCCTCCCAATAATGTGTCGACCCGATCAACCTCATGCCGAACCCTGGCACCAGGAAGACAGCAAACTGTCCGGTTGAAGCGATCCGCTCGACAGATTATCCTTCCACTATCCTAATGATTGAATCCCCTATAACCACCATCTGTTTAGGCCTAGCTCTGCTCTCCTCCCCACCACTACTAGAGAAACTGGTCTCCCGGCTGTTAGAGAGATCAGCCTCATCTAGAACCGCCAGTCCAGAGTTCACACTCCAATCTTCTTCACACAATCTGGCAAATCTGTTGGGATGCGCAAACCCTGGAGCAGCCTCCCTTTTCCTTTTCCCCACACTAGATTTTCTAACTGTCACCCAGCTTACTGCCCTATCATCCTTTCCTTGCTCCCCTCCCCCCATACTAACTGACCCCGCTAGCTCTTGTTCAGTAAGCAAGAGACTTCTTTCAAGATTGTCAATAGAACGCAGTGTTGCAACTTGTTCCTCTAGTGCTCTAACGCGAGCCTCTAAAGTGGCAACTCGCTCACATCCACAACAGAGGTATGCACTTTGGAACTGTTGTTCCACAACTGCATACATGCGGCAGGCTGTGCACTGTGTCATACCTTCAATGTTGCTACCACTCATTCTCCCAGTTACAGAAACAGTTAAACAAAAGTTGGTGAAAAAGGCTTTAAAATAAATACAAAACTTTGTACCTTGTTTTAACTCCTTTAGTTTGTAACTCCTGTGATTATAACTCCACTTACAGAGCCCCCACTAACTCCTGTGATTATAACTCCACTTACAGAGCACCCACTAACTCCTGTGATTATAACTCCACTTACAGAGCCCCCACTAACTCCTGTGATTATAATTCCACTTACAGAGCCCCCACTAACTCCTGTGATTATAATTCCACTTACAGAGCCCCCACTAACTCCTGTGATTATAACTCCACTTACAGAGCACCCACTTAAAGAGCAATCATTTATAGAGCACCTACCACCAGAGCAAGCTCCACTGGAGTGCCAGTGGTTCTATTTATACAGTCTGTTAAGGTCAACTAATCAAACCCCACCCACCTCAAACTGAGGGTAATTACAAGGGAATGTAACTCTGGCAAACCTGCTGTAAGCCTTATAGTTAACCAAACTTTGTAAATTGGCACCAAAAAGAGCAAATACTTTTGAAAAAATTTAAATCCAACAGTTAGAAAACACAATGATTCAGAATAAAGTTAATAAAAAATACTTATCCCTTTTTTTTGTTGAATTGAAAAAGCAGTTGATTCAGTCAGCCACCAGCCTGTTAGTATGCACATTTAGGATTACCTAATGGCACATACTACTAAAAAAGTATATTTATGTGAAAATGGTTTATTTAGATGAAGCAGGGTTTTACGCAGTATATTTTTTATAGAGACCTACGTTGTTTGGGGGTATAGTTTTCCTTTAAAGGCAAACTAAAGTACTTCACAAGAATTAACCGATTTTGTCTCTTCTTAGGGTTTGCTGTATCATTGACATGTTAGCACAAGTTGGTAGCAAGAGGCTAAAGCAGTTGTATTCCATTAAGCTCCTTGCAGAGAAAACCAGAGAGTTATTAAATATGTTTCTGAGGCGCCAACATTACAGTAAAGCAAAGCTTCCTAGCTGGACAGGTAGGCCCCACACCCCTATCCCCCTACCCCCTACCAGCCCTAACCCCAACCCTATGTATGGTGGGGAGAGAGATATTGGAACGTAAGTATAACTGCTGGTTCCCAGGGAACCCCTAAGCCCAGATGGGATGAGTAACCTTGGTTGGATTCTTCATCCCTTTCCCTGTGTCTGTGACCTAGAGGGCAGTCAATGAATGGAGGCCGAGGGCATGCAATGCAGCCTCCAGGCCCAACCAAATGGGGGTGTCATTGTCCTAGGATCAAGCTTTGAACCCCCACTACCTCCTAGTTCTTGTTATCATCATATATTTATATACAGCCTTTCCTTCTAATCATTGAAGGTCGCAGTTCTACTGAAATCTACATCGGCCTGAGTATTAAGCAGGAGGAGGATGAGCAGGAAAATGTCCAACTTCCAGAGGAGGTGGCATCTCCACGGTCTCCGTCATCCATCCTAAAATATTTCATTCATCTAGCAAAGAATGTCGATGAACAGGTAAAAAGGGCACCATTATGGCTTTACGACAGGTCAAAGGGGCAGTCTGCGCTGTTGTGGATTCCCTCTGGCACTGCCCAGGGCCCTCTCATGCCCAACAGGCCTTAAAATCAAGGGGAAATGTGGGTGGGTTTAAATGGGGTTTTCAAGACTCTAGAACAACATGGCCAAATGGGTGGTGTAGCCAGAATAATTCGTCTTTAGTGATCTTTTCTGCAGTGGTTGGAATGAATATAAATAACATTACTGAAATAAAAATGTATGTCCTATGGTTTTTGATAGAACATGTGCCTTTGTTGCATTACAGATTGACCTACGTTTAATTGAACGGATGATCAACGAAGGAGCAGATATCAATGAACCTGACAGATATGGGCAAATAGTATTACATCAGGTAAGTTATGTTACCTGACAATTATCAGGGGATAAATGTGTTTTTTTCCATGGCAACCAATCAGCAATGAGCATTTTATTTGAAAGCAAATATCTGATTGGTTGCTAGAGGTTTCTAGATTTGGAGTAAACACTGTGCCTGGTACATTATCCAAACTTTGGCCAAATCATCCAGACGCTGAACATAATTTGCCCTCCTTTTCCATATCCAGGTTGCTAAAAGCTGGCAGGTTGACGCTGCCCGGTTTTTAATAGAGAGACAGGCCAATGTGAACAAGGCCGATGATTTTGGTGTTACGCCATTGCATGTGGCTGCTGCTGTGGATTACGCAGATATGGTGACTTTCCTAATAGAACAGGGAGGTGAGTGTATAATAGTATATAATATATTATTGTGAGTGACAGAAGCTAGAAGACTGCAAAGGTATCAGAAAGCTTAGCTGAGGCAGAGCAAACAAAACCACTACATATTAAATATATGAAATGTTAACATTTAATGCATTGGTGCCAAGTGTGTAGGACCCCTTGTCCCCTGAATCAGCATTGGGCGGTACTTTGATGTTTCACCTTCTAATCACATTGTCTTTTGTATTCTGCAGCCAATATCAACGCACTCACAAAGGGGAAGCAAACGCCATTACATTACGCAGCAAAACACGACGCAGTCAATACAGTGAAGGTCCTTATTAGGTACAATGCAGAGGCTTATACTCGGGACCACAAGCAAAGGACCCCCCTGCAACTGGCCGCTGAACTAGGTAACCAAGAGCAGTGTGTATATCTTGTATCTACCAGGGCTAGTGCACCTTTACACTACCCCTTTTTGGGGCTTCTGTTGGGCCCCACTCAGTGCCCTACTGGCCCTGCTGAGAGCCTTCCTGCCCCTCTTCTGACTAGCCAACCGCTGCCAATTAGGCACCTTCGTGTTGGGCCCCACCACCTGCCCATTGCTAGCTACTTCATCTGTCACCCTGCTGACTCCTACTCAGGTCCCCACCTTAACAGAGCCATGCCAACCGTTTGCAGAGGGAACAAGGAAGGTGAGAAAAATTAAACATGGGAGTCCCGCTGTAGGTTACATGGCCATCTTTTTGCTCTGTTTTTAGGGTGAGAGCAGGGTGTTATTTCATGGAAAAACAATATCATTTTCTGTTAGTGCTTTTCAAATGCAAAGTAGTAGGAGACCACAGACTGAACATTTACTTTGATATGGAGGTTTGCCTTTTTAAGAGGATCGAAAGCCCAAAAAAATGAATTTATGTAAACATACGTCCTTAAAAAGATATTTATGTATATAAAATATATATAAATATATATATATATATAAATATATTTATGACATATAATAATTAGTGTTGTATATGATTGTGCCCTGTATATTGCTGAATTATTAAAATTTGTTTGTTTTCATTTCTGTGTTTCTAACCAATCAGATCGCAGTGAGGCTGCTCGGCTGCTGATAAACCTTAAAAGTGATGCGGGTGTTCAGGACAATACAGGGCAGTCTTGTATGACCCTTTTGGTGATGAATATGCCACCCGTGGTAAGTGTCACACACACACTGATGGCAGTAATAGTAATAACTCCCGTAACTCCCAGCATGTGGGTGGTGCTGTGACAGACAGGAAGCAGTCATAAGCTGCATACACATGGCCAGATCTCCTTATCTGCCCATTCAGCCAATGATCTGTGATATACACATCCCAACCATTATCCAAAAGATTTACTGTCATGTCCATTCAGAATCAGCATGGAAAGAAGCTTGAAGCTGAAAACTTTTTCACTTCATGTATCCCTGGCATTAGTATATGTATGGGACCTTTTATCCAGAAAGCTCAGGACCTGGGGTGTTCCAGGTAAGGTGTCTTGACGTAATTTGGTAATTACCTTAAGTAAGGGGTCCCCAACCTTTCTTACTTGTGAGCCACAGTCAAATGTAAAAAGACTTGGAGAGCAACACAAGCACCATAAAAGTGCATGGAGGAGCCAAATAAGGGCTGTGATTGGCTTTTAGGCAGCCTCTATGCACACTATCAGCTTGCAGGGGCTTTATTTGGTAGGAAATCTTGTTTTTATTCAACCAGAACTTGCCCCCAAGTCAGGAATTCAAAAATAACTCCCTGGTTTGGGGGCACTGAGAGCAACATCCAAGGGGTTGGGGAGCAACATGTTGGCCCCGAGTCACTGGTTGGGGATCACTGCCTTAAGCCTACTAAAAAAATAATTTACAAATTAAATAAACCCAATAGGGCTGTTCTGCCCCCAATAAGGGGTAATTATATCTTAGTTGGGATCAAGTACAGGTACTGTTTTATTATTACAGAGAAAAGGGAATCATTTAACCATTAAATAAACCCAATAGGGCTGTTCTGCCCCAATAAGGGGTAATTATACCTTAGTTGGGATCAAGTACAGGTACTGTTTTATTATTACAGAGAAAAGGGAATCATTTTACCATTAAATAAACCCAATAGGGCAGTTCTGCCCCCAATAAGGGGTAATTATACCTTAGTTGGGATCAAGTACAGGTACTGTTTTATTATTACAGAGAAAAGGGAATCATTTAACCATTAAATAAACCCAATAGGGCTGTTCTGCCCCCAATAAGGGGTAATTATATGTTAGTTGGGATCAAGTACAGGTACTGTTTTATTATTATAGAGAAAAAGTGAATCATTTTAAAAATGTGAATTATTTGATTAAAATGGAGTCTATGGGAGATGGCCTCCCCTAGATTCAGCATTTTCTGGATAATGGATCCCATATCTGTACAGTACTGGTATATATGCCCTTTGCTTTTTGATACACTAAATAAGAACCATAAGAGAATAAATAAAGCAAAATCTAAATGTGCCATGCGAAAGGGGGCAGGTCAGGACTGGAGTCCAAAAGAGGTGCTGACATTTCAAGTACACAGAGGTCCAAACAGCTTCCCCGAAGGCCCACTAAATAGTAGAATCTTACAGCAGCCCCTCTGGCATTTGCCAGAATCTACAGATTGCCAGTCCGGGGTCAAAACTGGGGTTAAGTCTGTATATGATGATCTGAACAGCCTGGGCACCAGGCATTGGATTAAATGCACAAAAGAGTCCTCCATTGGTTTGGGTACCCACAGAATATGTTGGTATTGGGTGGGTAACAGGTAGGTAATTCAGGATCTGGGTAGGGGTGCAACAAGTACAAGGGTTTTTTTTATCTCTGATTCATTTCTCTGTATATAAATAATATCAGCAGCCAGTAAACAGTTATGGTTTGACCTCAGTCACTTCCCGTTAGATCCTGTCCTGATATTCTATAGATTAGTAAATGGTACTAATTCCTTCTCCAATTCTCTTAAGTACTCCTGCATCCTCCTGCATCATTTATTAATCAGATTAATCCCTATCTAATTGTGTGTGTTGGGTGATTATAGTTGTTTAAATGATGAACTTTCCATTTATCTATATTAATCTGTGTATAAGCACATTGTTTACTCGCCCACATTCCCAGGTTCCTGCATGAATCTAAATAGGGTTAAAAGAAAGGATTTCCTCTTCTAATTAGCATCCTTGTTCTACTTTGTAATGTCCATAGATTTACATTCCGTGTATGTTTAGCTTTTATATGGTCACGGAACTCCTAAGTGACCTCTAATATCCTTATCATTTACAGTAGGGGGTACATTATCCCTTATAATACATGAGTGATACTCAGAGTTCCCTGTATAACTCAGCCTGCAGCCTTGTGCCTTTATATGGGCACAGAACCCCTCAGTGACTGCTAATATCCTTATCATTTACAGTAGGGGGTACATTATCCCTTATAATACATGAGTGATACTCAGAGTTCCCTGTATAACTCAGCCTGCAGCCTTGTACCTTTATATGGGCACAGAACCCCTCAGTGACTGCTAATATCCTTATCATTTACAGTAGGGGGTACATTATCCCTTATAATACATGAGTGATACTCAGAGTTCCCTGGATAACTCAGCCTGCAGCCTTGTGCCTTTATATGGTCACAGAACCCCTCAGTGACTGCTAATATCCTTATCATTTACAGTAGGGGGTACATTATCCCTTATAATACATGAGTGATACTCAGAGTTCCCTGTATAACTCAGCCTGCAGCCTTGTGCCTTTATATGGTCACAGAACCCCTCAGTGACTGCTAATATCCTTATCATTTACAGTAGGGGGTACATTATCCCTTATAATACACGAGTGATACTCAGAGTTCCCTGTATAACTCAGCCTGCAGCCTTGTGCCTTTATATGGGCACAGAACCCCTCAGTGACTGCTAATATCCTTATCATTTACAGTAGGGGGTACATTATCCCTTATAATACATGAGTGATACTCAGAGTTCCCTGTATAACTCAGCCTGCAGCCTTGTGCCTTTATATGGGCACAGAACCCCTCAGTGACTGCTAATATCCTTATCATTTACAGTAGGGGGTACATTATCCCTTATAATACATGAGTGATACTCAGAGTTCCCTGTATAACTCAGCCTGCAGCCTTGTGCCTTTATATGGGCACAGAACCCCTCAGTGACTGCTAATATCCTTATCATTTACAGTAGGGGGTACATTAACCCTTATAATACATGAGTGATACTCAGAGTTCCCTGTATAACTCAGCTTGCAGCCTTGTGCCTTTATATGGGCACAGAACCCCTCAGTGACTGCTAATATCCTTATCATTTACAGTAGGGGGTACATTATCCCTTATAATACATGAGTGATACTCAGAGTTCCCTGTATAACTCAGCCTGCAGCCTTGTGCCTTTATATGGTCACAGAACCCCTCAGTGATTTCTAATATCCTTATAATTTACAGTAGGGGGTACATTAACCCTTATAATACATGAGTGATACTCAGAGTTCCCTGTATAACCTTGTGCCTTTATATGTTTACAATGACTTGTAACATCCTATTGGAGTTTATAGTGAGGGTAGGACAACCATTGGGGTATAAGGGGTACAAATTTAGAAGGGTTTATTCAGTGTCAGACTAGGGTGTGTGGGTCCCACTGGGGCTGCCAACCCTAGGGCCCCCCACAGACTGACTGTAGGTATATACAGTATATTACATATATATTACAGAAGAGCCATGAATATGGTGTAGTAATGTAATTTCTATCACATGACTCAGTGTTATGATAAATAATGCAACAGCTGTTATAAAATATGAGGATATTAGAAGTCACCATGATCTGTATAAATGTACTTGCCCATCACCCTCTATATGGTCATGGAACTCCTCAGTATCCTTCTATATTATAAGAGGGGGTATGTAATTCACTATATGCTGAACATGTAGTATTGTTACATATCTGCTGTTTGGCATTATAATGTTGTTTTTCTCATTATTTTACAATGTTGTGTGCATTTGCTTTGCCTTTAGGCCCTTCTTGCCCTGGATCAGTTCTACATTAAAGATCGAGCCAACAGAAGGCAGCATTTCTACCTGAATTTGGTGCAACCGCGAACCGCAGGTGATGATTCAGATTGGGTGGAACATGGGGGAAAGGAGAGCATTTTCTATAAACAGAATAACAGATTGTGTTGGGTGTAAGACTCATGGAGATGGCATGGTACCAGGGAGGAAGGAAAGGGCAAGGCAAATGGTAGCTGGCAGATAACTTCACTTTTACTTCCATTCTTTTTAAATTTTCTTTATTGAATCATCCAACAGACCATTTGACAGAGAAATCAAACTGCAAAAATTCAAAGAAAATAATATATACTTTTTTAACCAATATAAATAGTTTTTTGGTGTTAATTACGTCATCAGAAAAATCATAAGGCGAGTTTCTGTTTTTTACTCGAAGAAATTCCAAATAACGAGTAATATAATAATCAGACATAACCAAATGTAATGGAAAGTGTCTTTATTTTGTTCTTTGCATTTCGGACAGAAAGATAGTTTAACAGAATCAGAAATGTCAGAAATCTTCTTAAATATTGTGCTATACCCAAGATGGGTGAGTCTGAATTGTTGGTCTCTCAGAATTAATAAATTTTCTGGAGTAATTTTTGTTTCTAGAAAAGATGACCATTTTTCTCATGTATACCCCAGTATGGGTGGGGGGGCGAAACGCGTTGGGCTTGTGCATAAAAGTTTTTTGTAATATTCCCTTGGAGTGCCCTGCTTTTCTCCTAAATTTCATAAGTATTTAGGGATCTTACAGGGCACCCCTGCAGTGAGCACCCACCATATTGATTGTTTAACTGCATCGCTACATGTTAGAATTTAATGATCTATCTAGGGGAGAGAAATCTTTGCTAGAGAGGAATAATTGGGAGATTGTAGGAATTTTATTCCTGAAAGATGGTGCCCATCCAGTTCATGATTACTAGCTTTCTGGCATAGTATAAAACGGTGATCCCCAACCAGTGGCTCAGGAGCAACATGTTGCTCATCAACCATTTTTGAATTTCTGGTTAGGAGGCCCTACAGGAGGCCTCCTGTAGTCTGTCAGTCCACATTGGGCTACCAAATAACCAATCACAGCCATTTTTGGGCACCCCTATGAACTTTTTTCATGCTTGTGTTGCTCCCCAACAGTTCTTATATTTAAATGTTGCTCATGAGTAAAAAAAGGTTGGGGACCCCTGGTATAAAACTACCCTAGCCAGTGATCTGGTTTTATTTAGCTGAATGAGGTCTTCAATCAGGTCCAGCAGACACACTCCAAGAGAGCATTTGTTAGAAAGGTCTGGGTTATCTGCCATATATTTTGTTACCTTGGTCCAGGATTGTTTGTTTGTTGGGGCACTGGGCACTAGGATTCCTACCCATTTGTAGAAGTTTCAATGGAGTAATATATAGTTAGGATCAACTATATGTCTGATTTGAAAAATACCTTTTTTCCTTCATTTACATGAGACCTGATCTCTCTCCTTCTTGGGAAAGCTCCCCAGATAAAATGGGGAAGAGAAAGGTGAAATATTGTAGTTTACTTTAGTTTGCTTAGCAACAACTTTTCAGGTAATAATCGTGTCCTCATATAAAGTGTCCTCGTATAAAGTGATATTAATCTGACCATTTTTCAAAAGTTTATTACAATTATTATTTTTGGGTTTACATCCCCTTTCTCTTTAAGGTGAACATAAATTGTATTTGAACTGTTTATTAGGAATGAAGTTTGAATGTAGAGTTAAGAGGATTCTCTATGGTTGGTTTATGGCACTTGGAAGGCTGCAGGCAGATGACGGATGGCTTGTTGCCTCTATTCTGTACAAACATTTGTATGAGAGCTGGGAGTACTGACTGGAACTCCCAGTCACTGCCCGGGCAGCGCAGACAAATGGTTTGTTACACAGATCACTATGTGTCTGTTTACATTACTGAACTGTAGCAGTTGCCTCTGTTTCCAGCTTGGCCTCCTTGGAATGTATTTTTTATCATTAGGGAGTTACCTGGAAACTGCACATAACATTCTCATAATTAATTTTGTATATCAAAGCACCTGCCCTTTTTATGTTTTTTAGGTTAAGTCACCAGTTCATATGTTGTGGGCTAAAGGCAAGTTTGGCTTATGGCTGGTGTAGATGGAAATATATACAGGAGCCCTGTGATACTAAATATATGCCTTACCTTCTTGAATTGGCCTTTGTGTGGCCATGCCATATACCTTTGGATATTTACAGACACTACATAATAAGTTAGATATTAGGTTAATTTGCCCAAGAATGGGAAGATACCAGTGGTGTAACAGTAGGGGGCAGAGGCCCAGCAACTACGGGGGAGGTTGTTGGAGGTTTGGGTAATGGGGGCCCACAAGAGGTATAACCCATGATTTTGCAGGCGTTACAGGTCACAGAGCTATGGCATACATGATGTTTCTCAGTGTGACGCATTTTGGGTAACTGAAAAATCTCAAAAACCACGTCCAAAGAACATTTTTTGCTAAAAAACTCCCAGAACTGAATGGGAGCTGCAGGAAGTGGTTTGTGTTGCTTTTCATCTATGCAAAATGTGCCAGGTTGTGTAGCGCCACCTATGCCATCAGCTTAAAGAGGGAATATTTTCCAAGGTAATGAGGGGTCTGCTATACATGCTACCAGGGGTCAGATTTTTCAAGCCCCCAACCTTCATCAAAATAGTTCATGCTCCTTTGAATGCAAAGGGATATGCTCTAAAGTAAATAAGAACATAATAAATATACTGTAACACTTGTTTGGCTTAATAGGGGTATTATTCCCAGGCTAGTTAGACATTAGAGCACGTGTTACAGCAACCCCCTTTCCCAGGATGGGCCTCCGCTATATGGGAGCTATGTCAGGGGCTAGATGGTGTTGCTGAACTACAACCCACACTGGTGTTGTGCAATATAATAAGTGATAGGACGCCAGGAGCTCTTGCAGTTAACTGGATAATACTTTATTGGACAAAGGCACATATGGAATAGTGCAGCAGGGTATATACTCACAGTCACAGCAGTATAGAACTTGGTCACAATGGAAACAGCAGATGTGACACTTAAGGAAACAGTATAGCCCACTTGAAGGATATACAGAGTATTAGCTGTATGCTCAGGAAAGGATGCCCTTTACTGGAACGGATCCCTTCCAGCCAACTATGGTTCAGGGTAAGGAACTGCCCTTAACTTATCCTTAACTGTGGTCCCTACAGCAAGGCATACAAAGCCTGGGTTAGACTAAACCCTTACAGTCTCCTTTGATGGGGCCAGTGCTGCCCTTACTAAATAAGCTGACTATGCTCACCACTCCTAGAGGGTGCTATTACATATAACTGACTGTGCTGGCTTGATCTCATTCACTGGGCCCTGTCCCCGACTTACAAATTGGCAGGTTCTCCTTACTGGGGCCAAATGCCTCAGGCTCAGTGACGTGCAGCCTTTAGACAACAGCAGCCAAAGAGGAAGACACTTCCTTGTGCAAAACACTATATAGTCTGCAAGGGGACTGGTCAACCTGGCTAAACCTATAGGGGGTAGCCTAATAACTGTAATCTGAGTGTAGAGGGCTCTGCCCTATAACAGCACAGATAAGATAAAGATAGGGGATAACACCATAGGGAGCTTAACCCTATGGGTCCCTACAATACCTTATTAATTCTGATCAGTGCCTTTTCTCTTTCTATCTAGACTTCCAGGGATCACAAGCCAAATCTCCAGTAAGTGCCAGTGAAAGATGAATATGAATCTCTATTCCAGGGTTCCCTTTAATCCCTTGAGGGCTATAAACTTGTATCTGCTGAGCTCATGTAGGCAGAGCAATGGGTAGGGAGGTTGTGAGCAAGTCTAAAGATGAAACAACAGGGCTCATTTATCAACACTGGGCAATTTTGCCCATGGGCAGTAACCCAAAGCAACCAATCGGTAATTGGCTTTTTTCAGCCGGCTGCAGGTAGACCAATGAATCCAACAATTTGATTGGTTGCTATGGGTTACTGGCCATGGGTAAATGTGTCCATTTGTTGATAAATGATTGATGTTTCAACACTAGTGTCATAATGCCTGTTTAGGGGACTAGAAAATGATGTGCCTTTCTCACTCACAGCCCCCTAGTTATTTGGAAGCATATAGGGGGGTCCTCAATATAGATGGGAAGTAAGTCTCTTTTCCTGGGTCATAGCAAAACCCTTACAGCTCTACAGTCTGGCCCCAAGGTAGCAGTGTGTTACAGTATGAAAGGCTTAGCAGCCACGTGGGCAGGGTTTATTTTGTTAGATCTTTTAATGCAAGTCTTATCTCTATAGTAAGTAACAGAAAGCGTGGGCCCTAACACTGCCTTGCCAACGATGGATGTGAAATCTTTTCCGTGACTAACTCTGTTTTTCCTGTTTTAGCTGGAAATGATTGTTCAGAACCGTCAGCTAGACATCATCATGCACCCTGTTATCCAGAAACTCATTGAAGTCAAATGGAAGTTATTTGGCAGGTACAATTTGATATCTCAATATCTCATTCATCTGAATGTTAAAAACTCGTTTACCAAACACACCCAGATATAATGGGGTTCTGCGTATCATTCCTTTTGCAGAAAGTATGTTGCCTTAATGCTGACATTAAACCTCATTTTGATCCTGTCTTGGACGGCCCTGGGAATCGCATCCTCGCTGCCAAGAACAGAGGAAGTCCCATACAAGTTTCCAGAAGTAGGTGCAACTTGTGGTAAATGCACTTCTGCCACAGAGTTTCTCTGAGAGGGGAGTCACTTTTACAGAGCTGAACAACTTGGAAAGTCCTGAATATATATCTTCTTTAATAATTGTTTTCTATTGCTCAAGGGGAACTTGCGGTTTGTAATGCAATGCCCTATTCAGATGCTAAATATAAGTGGCTAAGATGTGTCTTTGTATGAATACCTGAGCAAGCTGAACCTGTTATTAAGTTTGCAGGCCACAGTAGTACATACATTTAGAATCTGTTCCCTGAGCCATCACATATTATTCTAATTGCCCTTTGGTGTTATCCCAGCTCAGTGCATAGTACTTGTAGATATATTGATGACATTTTTTAATAAACCTAAACATATTTGGAGATTGCATTTAAACTGCATTCCTTTTTGGTCAGTCATATTTCCATGCCATAGTTTTGCTTTCTTCCAATGCACAGTGCCATGGAAAATACCCAGATTCTTCATCAGCTATAACAATGACTGTGTAGCAGTCACATAGTATGATAAGGATGATATTTAGTATCCATTTTCTTTCCCTCAGACAAACACAAGTTTGCCATGTAGTATAACATATCAGTTTTTGGAACCCTATATTTAACCCTAAATCCGTTAATACTATACAACAGGCTGTAACTGAATGGAGAACATTCATACATCTTCAGCGAAGTCTTTACCGGAGCACAAAGACTGGGAAACCATCTGAGCTTGGGTTCCTTATTAGTAGGTTGAGGCCCAGATAGGAACCACCATACTGTGCAGGGTGGACTATCATGATTATCATTAATTCAGTGTAGTCTTCTGCTGCCAGGCGTGGCAAAACCCACTAACACATGCTGCCCCATTACCCCTCTTGGGCAGTTTTGGGTCTGGGTATTGACTATATGGGATTCTCCCAAGAAACATGCTAAATTTTCTGTTTTAAACATGAAGTTTGGGAATATCCCTCAGGGTTACACTGGGCCGGTGGGACACTGGGAAAAAATCTGGTGAGCCATAGCCCAGAACTGCTACCTAGCTGAGATCTGTGTGCCCACCCTTCCTGCTGGCTGGGGTCTCTGCCCACCCATCATTTATGAGCAGCAGAAGACATTAGATTTGCAATAGGGCATTGAGGGGAACTTCGTACATGGGGGGGATTCACCACAGGGGTAATGGTGCTGGGCCCTTAAAGTGGGAGCCCCAGTGGACCCCAGACACCCCAATATAAAACTAACACAGAGTGGATACAGAAAGGAGCATAATTAATCCTGACGTACAGAATTAATATTGACCCCATCCAAAAAAAAGTACAAAACCCTGTTTTATAGGGAAGATATATACCTTCATGAATAAATGCTTAAAGAGTCTTCTTTATTGCATAATACAGCTTTCTGTGTCCCTCCGGCTTCTTCATTATAGGACTGTTGGAGAATTGTCCTGATTATTATAGCGCTGGGACTCACTCTCTATCAGATCTTAGAAGAATTTAAGGAGATTTATCAAGCCAAGAAAAGAATGAAACGTTGGAAAGAATGGCGGAAGAAAGAGCTTGAAAAAGACCTGAAATATTGCCATCCGATGTGGCCAGAGGTATATTTTTTGTTTTGTGCTTATGGAGAGTTGGCCCACCAGACCCTTGTGTTACAGCTGCTTCTATTCGTATGTGTAAATGCAAATATGTAGAGGGAATATTCAATATAAAGTGATATGTTTAGTGCCTAGGATTACAAAACTGTGGGGCTGCCCCACTAATGGATGTGGGAACAATTGAAAGGTCAGACAGATTGAGATTTATGGGTAAATGTTAACTTGCTGGAAATTCCTGGAAGGCCACCATGAGGCGGGGAACATTTCTGAAACAATACAAAAAATATACATTTCTGAAATATAAGAAAATATATTACAGCCTTCCTTTCTGTTTCTATATCTGCCCAGCCATGTTTTTATTAGCAAAACTTGATACATTAAGAAGGAATATATTTCTTTCAGGAAAAGGAATACCTGCAGAAAGGAATAGAAGACCTACATAAAGTGAATTCCGGTTACTTCAGAGATTTCTGGTACGTCAGCCTTGCTGTGTGAATTCTAAATACAGAAGCCTTGATACAATGGCGGTGCAGCTGCAGCACCTCCCCGGGGGGAGCCCACAGACATGGGCTTTATAGCATTGATGTGCCGAGCATACACATTCCCTTCTGAATCATATGCATGGAATATCTGCCGCAAAAGATCCTCGCTGTATTCCTGTCTGAGTGATTTAGTGCTTGGAGGCTTCCTCTGCCATTAACTCTGCCCAGCCTTGCCTTTATTGTATTTCACAATGGAAGCAAATGGCTAAACAGACAATACTAAGATATTTCTATGGCACAACATATCCCCTACCATGAGCAATGAGTATATTTCAAGTCACATAGTAATGCCATGGCTTATATATATATATATATATATATATATATATATATATATATATATATATATAAAGTCCAAATGGATCAGGCACTCACGTATCAGCAGGGTTTAGGATGCCTGGGTGCAGAATTTAAAGTAAAGATACTGCAGAAAAGATACCCCGCACTCACAGGACTTATGAAAATAAAGAAATAATTTATTGGTCAAACAACTAACGTTTCGGCTGGCGCAGCAGCCTTTCTCAAAGTGACTCAGTGTCAAACAAATCCCCCAATTAAACCCAAAAAAATGGCGCCAAAAAACCAGTATGACATCATCAAGTGGGAGTGTACAAAATAACTGTGTAAGGTAAATGAGAGAACAAGAAAGAGTCCATAAGTCCTGTGAGTGCGGGGTATCTTTTCTGCAGTATATATATATATATATATATATATATTGGACAAGTGTAGCTTCTGCCTTGTCTTTTAATTACCCACTGTAAGGAGTATATATATTCCTCTCATAGTGCCTCCTTAATAAGGGAGAGGCTGGGCAGTTAGAGAGTTGACTGGTCAAGCACAGCCAGTGGCACCATTTATCACTATTATTGGTTTGTACCAATAAATGCAGAAGAAACTCCTATTCAACTCCTACATTGCCCTTCCTTTTCAAATGCTATGACCAACTACAGCTGCCATTTGTTGCACAGCCAGTGGATTATAAATAAATGTATAACATTGTTTTCCTCTAGTGATTATCAATAATTCAGGGCTGTGCAACCTACAGCTGTTGTTGAGCTACAAATCACAGCATTTAGCTCAGTACTGAAGGATGTCAGGGAGTGCTGGGAGTTGTATTTCAAGAATACCATGAAGGTCTCAGGCTGCCCAACGCTGCATTTATTAAGACTGTCCATGCCTTTTCCTTTCCTTCTGTCCAACCTCAACTTTAATAACTGATTATGCCCTTTCTGCTCAATGTCCCCAAACTCTGTTAGTTCCCTGATTTTTCAAATAAATGTTCCCCTTCCTCTTGTCTCCTCGTTTGACTTCCTGAGCTGGCACGGATCCTGCTGCCATAGCTTATCAATGTCCCTATTAGTCTTCTCATTAGTTTTGCTTTATTCTGTCCCTTCTCGTTTCATCACATTAAACTTTCATGGCTGTGCTTGCTTGCTGCAGTGATTCACAATATTCTGAAATAATATTTGCCATTAATTGTATTACTTGTTAGGCACATATGTGTTATTATTTGCTAGTATCTGTGGTTTTATTTGGGGGATTATTGAGTGTCACAATTTTGTGCAGCCAAGCAGGGCTATCCTGCTACCCTTCACTTGGGCACAGTGTGGGTACGATATTGCCACGCTCCTAATGTATCGGCCCATATACTCTATTGGCTTAAAAACTGCTATTTCATTTTTATAAGTATTAGAATAGATTGCTTGTAAAATATATAATTACTTTGTGCCAAAGTGACTGGTGACTTCATAGGTTATTTAGCCAATTTTTACCTTGTGGATGTTTTGAGTCATATGTGGGCATCAACGACGGTAGGAAATCCAGCAGAACCACAAGGCATGGATATGTCCCCAGGCGCTCACTTTCCATGTCTACTTCATTAGGGTCATTTCAGTTTTGGATACTGGCATTTAAACCAGCCAAAACTGATTAGTCAGGATGAAAATATGATGCTAAACAATGACCTGATTTGACATATTTGCTGATAGATTCATCCAAAAATGCACAGGTGGTACTTCTGCAAGGACATTCTAATCCAGCTGCATCATATAATTTGGCCAGCTCCAAGTGGGACTAATATATATGTGGTCAATGGTACTGTAAGTCCATTTATTGGCTGGGTTGTAAGGCCAATATAATAGTAGAATAATAATATAGATAATGCTTCCTCTAGTAATGGGGTTGTTCACCATTAAGTTTACAGTTACTATGTTATAGAATAGCTAACTCTGGCCCTCTCCTATTCAATTTCCAGTTTCTCATTTATATCAAGGACTGGTTGATAGGGTAATTTGAACCTTAGTAACCAGATGGCTGCTGAAATTCCACACTGGAAAGCTGCTATGTAAAAAGCTAAATAATTAAAAAAATCACACATTATAAAAAAAAGCCCAATTGCAAATTGCATCAGAATATGACTCTCTACATCATACAAAAAATTAATTTGAAGGTGAACAAATCAAGCATGGCATTAAGAGAGAAAAGGGCTCATTGTGCAAAGTGCAAATCAACATGTTTTTTACCCACAATTCAGCTTTTTTTTTTTTTACCAAAATGCTGAAAATCAGGGTTAATTGCAGAGATTCCTTACTTCCATTTGCCCCCGTACTTGCAGGTTGCTAGTGGCCATGTATTGGAACAAGTACCTAACTTAGAGTTTTATATTTAGTAACCATTTTAGCACTTTGTAATTCAGCCCTAGATTTGGCTATAAATCCAACCATTCCCACACTTCAAAACCACAAGTTATTTTCTCCCGTGTAAGCCTGATACAAAGCTCTGTTCTGCTCTTCAAGCTGTAAATAAAGATGGCAGAGCATGTCGCCGCTGCTCATTGCAGAGCCACAAGCCCACAGGAGAACTATTGTGCAGCCTAGTAGGTTAATCCACAACCCAAGTTCTCAATTATAAACCATTTAAGAATAGAGGGAGAAGAAAGGCCACTGGGCCCATTAAACTCTTCTCATTCAATAAGACATGTCCCTCAGGTCTCAATCTAATTAGGTTCTGATGAGCCATTATGCCTTTGCCTTTACTCACTGGGCCGAGTTAGACATTCGCTCGCTTCCAAGTAAAGATATGTTTCCTTTGTGTCTGTTTTGAATTTACTTTCTCTGGATGTATTATCCGTATTTGTGCCCCCGTGACTCACTCACTGGCTCTGTTCCACACATTGCCTTAACCTGCTTCATTAGTGAATTGGGGATTTGCTATAGACTGGTACAGGCAGCTTAATCCTCTGCAAAATGCACTTGATACCCTCAGGCACATATTACCCTGGTAACCCTAGATAAATATATATTTAATTCAGTAAAGGAATTCAAACATACATGGGATGGATATAAATCAAGTTTAGGACTTAAGGCAAACTGTAATTCCCCCAAACTGTTTCAAGGGACCACATAATCTTTAGTATGTTTTTCCTATAGTTTTTGAGCAGTATAATTGGTTTAATGAATTGAATTAGTACTAGAGAGCTTGTTAGGGGACTGTTGGGGAACTCCTGTTGTTATTAGTGTTATGTGTTAATAAAGTTGTTGAGGGTTGATGCAGAGGAAAAGGAAGAGGAAGTGAGGTGAGAGGCGGAGTGTGGGAGGGACAGGAAGCAGAGGAGTGAGGGGCAGTTAAGGGGAAGAGAAATGCAGATGCTGTGATTTTTGCCATTGTGTCAATATAAAAGAAAATCCTGGTTAAGACAATGAGCTTTCCATATCACTTTCGGACTTCTTATAAGCAAACATAAACATAATTTCAAGCAACTTTGCAATATACATCAATTAAAATATATGCAGCCTTTTTATGATTTTGAATAATTAAATTAATAATCTGGTTTGGAACAGTTCCCTAAGCCCCGCCCCCTGTTCCCCTGCTGATCTGGCTGACTACTTTGTGACTCAAATAAATGTAACAGTAGTCGCCTGTCCTCAGCCAGCCTTCAGCCTGCCTCCTCCCAATCCCACAATTCCCTGCTGCACACGTGATGTCAATAAGGAAAGGAACATCCCAGTGCAATGCATTGTGGGTTATGTAGTTCCTGCATGCTGTCTGTAAGCTGTGGAGAAGTTGTTACAATGTGTAACATCAGTGTTTTGGTCCCTCCTCCCCTGCCAGGATTTCAAATGATATAGAAAGAGAAGAACTGTTTTGCAGCTGGATTTCAGCATATAAAATGGTATTTATTCCTACATTTTGAAGGAACAGATTACAGGGATAGGGATATTAGGGGTTTCTGTGTTGTGTGGGGCTCTTTAATAAATTGAGTACCCTTTAAGCACAGGCATACTGAAGTATATGGAATATTTTACCTTTAACTGAGATCTGCCCAAGGCTCTATCCTTTGTCTCATTCTGCAGTGTCATTAAGTCATGATCCTGCTGCTTCGAGCGTGTTACATGATCTTGAGTTGGGTTGGTTGAACAATAATGAGGTACCAGAGAGAAGCCTATAGAAATGACGGCCATTTTCTCTCTTTTCATTCTGACTGGCCCCCAGGCAAGTGATGTCATGATGGATCAAGTCTTTAGTAGAAGAAGAAACCTAGAATATTTGCTGGAACTTGAGAAAAGTGAAGGTTTTGCTTCCCTTTGTTACATTCTTTTAGTTGAGGGTAGCAAACAGAAGATTTAGGGGTTTTATTGAACCCATGGCTTCCAGTCAGATGCTTGTTAATGTTACCTGCATTTTGGTTGCTATGGGTAACTAGACCCCTAGCAAACATTGTACCTTTTATTATCGAATCTGCACTAAAGCAGGTTAAAGCAGTTAAATATGGAAATATGGAACCTTGACTATCAAAACATGTTGCCTTCTAAGCTCTATTTCTCATAGGAGAGGTATTAATAAACAAATGGAGTACATGGTTTGGAGATCTTATGGCGATATCTCGAGAGGGCGCCTATCCCCCAACACCCGGTCTATAGATGTGAATCATGTGATACATCAAATGATTGTTTTAGTCATAGAAGATTGTTTCTTTATTCTTTATCAAGAAAATATTGGTTTTTGTTATTTCAAAGTAGAAATACAACGCAATGGTCTCTATTCTATAATGTAACCTGCATCTTATTTGCCCCTAGGAATATATTTGACTGGATAGTGTATTTTCTGCTCCTGGCAGTGTCCGTGACCCATATCGCTGACGTCACCATTCAGAACAATACCGCCATACACACGAACCATGTGCGGATATTCGCCGTGACCATCATTTTCCTCTGGCTCCGCCTAATGAAACACGCAAGAGCTATCCGGTAGGGTTAAACAAAGGCACTGTCCCTTATAAATATCAAACTGGGTCTTGGCCAGGAGTCCCCAACCTTATTATCAGTGAGCCACTATCATATGTAAATAGAGTTGGGGACCAACACAAGCATTAAAAAAAAAAATCCTGGGGTGCCAAATAAGGGCTGTGATTGGCTATTTGGTAGCCCCTATGTGGAGTGGCAGCCTATTGGAGGCTCTGTTTGGCAGTACTCATGGCTTTATGCAACTAAAACTTGCCCCAAGCCAGGTATTAAACAATAAGCTTAGGAATGCTATAGAGCACTGAACCTTTGAGCTAAGCATTTACATTGGAAATGATCCCATAAATCAATATTGCATTCTCTAATTATGTATGAGGAATTATCGATTGAGCAAATTGATTGTTCTATATTTATTTAATGTAATGGGCCATATAGCAGTGTATATCACTTGTAATTGGGTGAAATAAACAGACTGTCCCACATTTATTCATACTTAATATCCCATTGATTCCTATGGAATTCTTTTCTAAAGACGAGCAATATTTCTGTGAGATTAGTACAACAATGTATGATGTTCTGATGGATCACATTATACAAAGCTCATTTCTGTCCATAAAATGGGGATTTTTCAAGCGAGTGATAGAGCTGTATGTAGGTTATATGCATAATACAGTGAGAGCTTTCACTCCCAGAGGGGTCGACTGAGCTAGAAAAGCGTTTCTACTCTGCTGTGGGGCGGCACCAACAACTGCTGAACAACTTCATGCACTTTATAGATCTATATGGCTGCTCTTACTGTTAGTTAGGAAACACTACTGTAGATATTGCTGACTTGTTTGTATTTGTGGCCTGGCCCCTCTAGACCAAGTCGTCAGGTTGTTGGCCCAGGTTTGAGACCTTCCCAATGGCCTGCCCAACCAATATCTGGCTAAAAGACCATCCAGATATCTACCAGGCAGGTTAGAATGTTCCATTGGTCAAAGATCACAGGGTTAAACCCTCATTATGGTTCAATCATTGACCAGTGAACAAATGCTGGTGACCAAATTGGGTGAAGACCTCTTAAAACGAGTGGATCTTATAGTGTGTGCCCAGCTTTAGCCATTAGGGTTTGCAGGTATAAAACCAGAAAACCAATCTACAGGGGCTCACTGAAAAAAGTGGGTTATGGCTTTGGCACGGCAAATCTTTCCCTTCACCCACATGATAGGGCATCAGTAGGAAAATTATTAAAGGGGATCTAAACCCAGGTAAGAAATGAATTGAATTGAAGTGCTCCCCTGAACAATTACCAATTATTGCAATTTACAATAATGTTCCATTGTTAGTGGTTTCTGAGATTTTTAGAGTTTTAGACTAATGCCAGTCTTTCAGCTCAGGACCTCAGCCACAGCATGATATCCTCTTTTAGTTACCCTTGGCTCAGTTTGTACTAATTAAAGGACAAGCTGACTCCTTATTCTATTCTACATCACAGAGCAGATAAAGAGCTGTTGCAATATATAAAATATATATATATATATACAGAATTTGATAAAGTTATGCAGTTATGGGACCTATTATCCAGAATGCTTGGGACCTGGGGTTTTCGGTAAGGGATCTTTCTGTAATTTGGATCTCCATACATTAAGTCTGCTAAAAAGTCATTTAAATAATGGATAAATAAATAGGATTGTTTTGCCTCCAATAAGGGGTAACTATATCTTAGTTGGGATCAAGTACAGGTACTGTTTTATTATTACAGAGAAAAGGGAATCATTTAACCATTAAATAAACCCAATAGGGCTGTTCTGCCCCCAATAAGGGGTAATTATATCTTAGTTGGGATCAAGTACAGGTACTGTTTTATTATTACAGAGAAAAGGGAATCATTTAACCATTAAATAAACCCAATAGGGCTGTTCTGCCCCCAATAAGGGGTAATTATATCTTAGTTGGGATCAAGTACAGGTACTGTTTTATTATTACAGAGAAAAGGGAATCATTTAACCATTAAATAAACCCAATAGGGCTGTTCTGCCCCCAATAAGGGGTAATTATATCTTAGTTGGGATCAAGTACAGGTACTGTTTTATTATTACAGAGAAAAGGGAATCATTTAACCATTAAATAAACCCAATAGGGCTGTTCTGCCCCCAATAAGGGGTAATTATATCTTAGTTGGGATCAAGTACAGGTACTGTTTTATTATTACAGAGAAAAGGGAATCATTTAACCATTAAATAAACCCAATAGGGCTGTTCTGCCCCAATAAGGGGTAATTATATCTTAGTTGGGATCAAGTACAGGTACTGTTTTATTATTACAGAGAAAAGGGAATCATTTAACCATTAAATAAACCCAATAGGGCTGTTCTGCCCCAATAAGGGGTAATTATATCTTAGTTGGGATCAAGTACAGGTACTGTTTTATTATTACAGAGAAAAAGGAAATAATTTTCAAAAATTAGAATTATTTGCTTATAATGGAGTCAATGGGAAACAGCCATTCTGTAATTCTGAACTTTCTGGATAACAAGTTTCCGGATAACGGATCCCATACCTGTATATAAATATATATGTATATATATATTTGCTGTGCTTTGGTGCCTTACTTATTCCTAGCTAAGGGGGAGACAAATGTCCTAGGGGTCTGTAATGCTTACATGGGTGTATGTTAATTTGTCCTTCGGTTTCATGCTGCCAGTATAACATTTACTCTGAATAAATATTTCTCTACCAATTATCCAATATTTATGACAAGGGTACAGATCGGTTTCCCTGGCAACGGTCAGTACAGTTTAAGGTTGACCTTTAATTTGACTGTAAAACAAAGCGACATGCACAGTACGACGGCGAGTTCCTCTGCGCAGTCAATTGGGCTTCATTGCTGCAATATTCTGCCCATAAATAAAATCCATCCATGGGTTATGGGGGAGTCGGTGTAGGGGAAAGGGTGCTCTCCATGAGGGATAATTGTCTAATGATTTTTATTTCCTCCTTAAAGGCTCCTGGGTCCTTTCATTGTCATGCTGGAAAAAATTATGGTAGACGTGGTCAAATTCCTGTTTTTATATGGAGAATTTTATATTCCTTATGCCTGTGCGTTCTGGATCATATTCGGAGGTACGGATTTCCTTTATCATGTGTGATTACTATAAGAATCCTGACTTGTGATCTGTTTATACTGCCCTCGAGGTAGAAGGGGCCCAAAGCTTAACTTGGTCACCTGACCCAATTCCATGTAAAGGGGTTGTTCCATTTAAATGTTATTCTAAAACAATATGCCGTTGTTTTTTATTTTGTATTTTGTGGTTTTTCAGTTATTTAGTTTTTAGTTCAGCAGTTCTCCACTTTGGATTTGTTAGGGTCTTAGCAACCCTAGCAACCAGGCAGTGGTGTGAATGAAAGACTGGAATACGAAGGAGTGACTAATTAGACAGATAAGGATTAAAAAGTAACAATCATAAAATAATTATAAGCTCAAAGAGCAATTGTTTTTTTGGCTGCAGGGGGCAGTGACCCCCGTTTGGAAGCTGAAATGATGTAGAAGAGCAAGTCAAATAATTTGAAAACGATAAAAAATAACGAAGACCAATTGCAAAGTTGCACGTTCAATAACATACTAAAAGTTAACTTAAAAGTAAACCACCCTTTATAAGAATAAAATTCTTTATGTTGAAAATATTTATGATTAAAGGCAGTGTCGGACTGGCCCACCAGGATACCAGGAAAACTCCCAGTGGGCCCAGGTGTCAGTGAGCCCTCTTGCTTCTAACTATTTAGCCTATTTCATGGTCATTAACTATTTCTGTATGGGAACAAGGAAGCTTGATAAATGGATGAATAGAGTATATTATGTAGAGAAAAGAGACTAAGATAATAAACATTTTGAGGGAAGAGAGGAGGAATTAAAGTTATGAGAGTTGGCCCATGGTACAGGGCCCCTGCCATTTCTGGCGGGCCCCTGCCATCTCAGTCCAACACTGATTAATGGAGAAGGAAAGGTAAAAACTAAGTAAGCTTTATGAGAAAGGTCTATGTAAATACAGCCATAAGCACTCACAGAGTCACGCGAGTCCTCTATCAAAAGAAACACAGGATTTATTGTCTCCCTTTTTGGGAACATGTTCTTCAGTATCAGACTTCCTCTGTTTTAGGGCTCCTTCAGGTTTGGGGCACAAGTCTGCTCAGTTCTCTCCCTCTCCCTTCCCTCTCCTGCTCCTCCCTCTCATAAGAATGCATAAGAACTCACTCCCCCCTCCCTACCAATGGCTAGAGCTGCAGCTGGAAGCTACCATGACCAAGCTAAAATGGCAGCTGCTATCAGAGGGAGCTTCTAGGGCTGTTTACTCAAGTATAGTAAAGCTTTCTGCTGAATAAATATAGCGTTCTAGGTGGCACAAATGTGGCGAATCTATTAGCAGTAAAATGTCAAAATGACTTTCCTTCTCTTTTAAACTTCAACAACTTTTTCTCTGTGAGTAGTGATGCATTAGGCTGCTCTCTATGGCTTCCTACATATAGCAGCCATTTGCAATGTAAAATACAGGACGCTTCCGTGTTGAATCCAGTGAGCAGCATACAGCCAAACAACTTTATGCTTCTTCACTTGGGCGCAGCCAATCGTTACCAAGGATGGAGATAGAGCTGAGGGGCCCCTGGTTTAGCAGTAATGGGTACAAAAGGGCTCTCTTTAAAAGGAGAAACAATTATTCATTAATCTGATTGTTGTAGGCTGATCTAATCTAAGCAACTTTTTAACTGTTTTTTATCCTTTTTAACTGATATAGGGAAAGTAGCCAACATGGCGAGTGTTGACCAGATGCTGTTTGTCATATTTCGGATCACACTAGTCGATGACTACGGCTTTAGCGACATGTATAATACTGATGCAGTCATGGCTTATATACTCTGTGGGACCTTCCTGGGCATTTCCTCCATCCTGTGCATTAACTTGCTGATAGCGCTGCTCGCCGACACGTTTCAGAGGTACCTGTGCTTTTAATAGTATGAATATTTGGATAATTAGGGATAATAGGGAGAAGCCAAAATTGTCTGAAACATTGTCTAGGGGAGGCAGAGTCAGCTGAAATAACATAGGTCATATAATAGAATAATACTGTCTTTAGTAGCAGGGATAGGGTCCTTGCCTCAATTGTGGGCAAATAACACCCTTCGTCCATCTTGGGGTGATAACAGTAGATGCTTAAGCTCCCGTCAGCCATGTAGAACATAACTAGTCCCATTAGATCCGCAATTCAGACATTTATATGTTTTCAGAAACTGCATGAAAACTCATGTCTATGACCAGTATAGATGTGATGTTGTGACAATGAACCTCCATAGTAGTGTAGGGGTTCAGGTTTGGCCGTGGACCCCAAGACAATAATGCAATGCACTTGAAGTAATCCTTTTGTGAACCCCTCTCTAGGAAGCAGTGTGGATATCCAGAACTGTATCCAACCTTTCATTTGGGTTCCTTCCCATTCTTCTTAGTTGGGGGGAGCTATCCCATAAAATACGTAACAAATGCTGATGACTCTTGGCCCATCCTGCCCAATATTCAGAAGATCAACAGAATATTAACACAATTTGGCCATAGGTGTGCCAGGTCAAGCTTACCACCTCTCAGACTGATAAGCTAAACTGACAGTTTGAGGGAGGCAACACATGCATATATGAACAAACAGTTTGTCAAGCAATCAATGGCCACCTTACTCTGTCATGTTAATCTATGATCCTAAATCTGTGACCCCTCACTTCCTACTTGATGGTGGGTTAAGTCAGCCATTACCCTTCATACACATGCAGTCCTGTCTTTAGTGGGTTTCAAATAGGGGAATGTGTCCACACCCATAATAGGGGCACCTCAGAGCAGCAGCTGTAAGTAGGCAGAGTCGCGGATAGTGGGTATAGAACAGCAAGATGTTGACATCAGGGCAAGATGGTGAGACCAACCCTTACATAAAGCACTATCCACTGACCTCCATTTCTTGTTGAGGGCCCTAGTTCAACAAACCTTCTTTACATATGTAATAAGGCACCCTCCAGCCACCCCCACAGCTAAAAATGGTCATTCCCTTAGTATGTGCCCAGCAATGAGGGTTCATCACATTCTACTGCTGTAAAAAACTTTTAAAAAGATTTTTAAAGCAGAATAATCAGTTATTGCCCTAGGCCCATTATGGTGGCTCAGTAACCAGGTGGCCAACATGTCCCTTTACGTAGAAAATAATGGTTGTTTCATTTCTTGCCCACCTAGGGTGTACGATAATGCCACTGCCAACGCGGCAATGCAGCAGGCAAGCACGTTGCTGCAAATAGAGGATGGTCTTGGCAAGAAGCAGAGATCCAAGTACAATAAACATTTCCAGGACGACTGTAGCCCTCTCACGCTTTTCTATGATGATGATCTCACTGTCAACCAAGAGGACGAACTGAAAAAAGTCACCATACAGATCAAGGTACAGTACTGAGTATATATACTGAGGAACATGATCAATGTTTGAACATGGTTTGGCAACCCATAGCAACCAATTAGATCTTTGCTTTAATGACAAATGCTACCCAGTTGCTATGAGTTACCATGTTGACTGGACACCCTGATAAGTGGACATTCCCCTACACGTTATGCATCCCTGGGTTCTCAATCAGCAACACACTTCTACCAGCACCACTGAAGGTAAACACTAACCCAGCATCCTCATTGTCCCACCTTGTGGCCCCATTCTAGCAGTTTTATTGGAGTTGGAGAAAAAGACACTATAACCACTTAATAAGTTAGCCTGGAGCTAGACATTTATTACAGAAGATAAGTGTAGAAGTAAGGACATGCAGCAAGTAATACTAAGGGCAAGGATAGAGATCTCAGTACAGATGATGGTAGAATAAGCCCAGCCTGACCAAGGTTAATGACAAGCTCAGTGATCTGCTTTATCTAAATGTCATCATAGGAACATTTATTTTCTTTTCTCTGGCAGCCAAGCAAAGGGCTGGCAATAGGAATATTCCCAGAGGGCCTTACCCTCTCCAGTTTGGAACCTTATCTCTGCTGTCACTTACAATATGCCCAGCGAGCGTGCCAACTGTTTGCCTGTGTGGATACAGAAATAAGCACTGGAATTGCACATAAGTGTTAAAAACTAAAAGTAGTTTAATACAAGGATCATATGACATTATATAGAGAAGGGACATTTCTAACTTTACATTTTGGCCCTTCAGTGTGAGTGTGAGAGTGAGTTAACAGCTTTGAGTGTGTCCTCCTATGTAGTCCTGCAGAAGCTGCTTCATGGAAGCTATTTACAGGTATATGGGGGGTGCAGGTGGGTTCTCTCTTTTGCAGCCTAAGATACAAGGGCTTATTTATTATAGCCTTTTACACAAGTGATGGAACACAAAGGGGCACTAAATGACACCCCTTATTGTTTATTTGAAGATAGCATATGACCTGGGTTCCATGCTGTTGACTGAGCCCCAATGTCTGCCATAGGCCATGTTCTATTAATGATAAACATGAAGGTCTTTATGGAGCAGGGTACAAAGTGCAAAAAATATAATATTCTGCACCTGTTTTTTGCCATTTGCACCCTGCCCAACCAATCATAAATGAGGCTCAGAGATTATAAGGGGGCAGCAAGAAGCATTCAGGGTAACTGTGAACCTGAGAAAAGGTAGAGATCCCATTGGGCAGGTGTAAAGGGTGCAGGTAGGGCATATAAGGTACGAAAGGGAGGCACATTTGCTCCAGTTGCAAGGATATTAACATTGGGCAAAAAGGCAGTATGGACTATTTTTCAGCTTGCTCATCCCAGCATGGTGTGAGCAGAGTGGACCTGTTCTAGTACAGGAATGGGGGAAGGAAAACTGAGAAGGCTGGGGGTGGGGGATTAAATAATCAGGAAAGTAGATAGGCTAAATTGTTGCCAGGAACCTACTTGCTGTTTGTTGCTAGGGTCTGACCTGTAGTACATTATTGGGTGAGGAGTACCCAACACTCAGGATAGCTGTTGCCATCAATGACTAGTTTAGATGAGAGATGAAAAGAAGATATTTAATCACGTAGCTCAGCCTATCTGTGCCCTGGGAATGTGACAGCAGCCAGGATATTACGTGTATGTATAAAGCACATCACACACACATATTCCCACTCTGACGGCTGAAGAACCAGGGAAGCTTCAGTTCCCACTATTTTATGGCTTAATCTCACTGACTCTCACGCTGATTAAGCCTCTGTTCCGCCGTGCTGTTGACTAAGTGTTGCAGGAAGGTAGGCGTGCGAGGGACGTGCGAGGGACGTGTCTTGTCAGTGCACATTAATGAATGTAAATCCACACATACCCTTTATGGCTGATTTATACTAACCAGTGTGCCGCTCATTTAAAGGGATGGTGTCCTCAAAATAATATTTAAAAAATTCAAAAATGCTATAGATAATGTTCTATGATTTATGTTTATGTAATGCTCTTAAATTCTAAAGCAGTTGTTCACCCCCTTTTGCTACTTTCCTGGGAGTTATCTTTATACTGGTCGGGGTTGCTTTAATACATTGCAATGGCCTAGGGCCTACCAGGATGGGGCTGTAAATACCCATTTCCTATAAATACAGGTATGGAATCTACTATCCACAATACTCAAGATCATCATACTACATCATAGTCTACTAAAAATCATTCAAACATTAATAAGGAGTAATTATATCTTAGTTGGGATCAAGTACAGGTACTGTTTTATTATTACAGAGAAAAGGGAATCATTTAACCATTAAATAAACCCAATAGGGCTGTTCTGCCCCCAATAAGGGGTAATTATATCTTAGTTGGGATCAAGTACAGGTACTGTTTTATTATTACAGAGAAAAGGGAATCATTTAACCATTAAATAAACCCAATAGGGCTGTTCTGCCCCCAATAAGGTGTAATTATATCTTAGTTGGGATCAAGTACAGGTACTGTTTTATTATTACAGAGAAAAGGGAATCATTTAACCATTAAATAAACCCAATAGGGCTGTTCTGCCCCCAATAAGGGGTAATTATATCTTAGTTGGGATCAAGTACAGGTACTGTTTTATTATTACACAGAAAAGGGAATCATTTAACCATTAAATAAACCCAATAGGGCTGTTCTGCCCCAATAAGGGGTAATTATATCTTAGTTGGGATCAAGTACAGGTACTGTTTTATTATTACAGAGAAAAGGGAATCATTTAACCATGAAATAAACCCAATAGGGCTGTTCTGCCCCCAATAAGGGGTAATTATATCTGAGTTGGGATCAAGTACAATATACTGTTTTATTGTTTTATTAGCAACTCCACTGGAGATTTTGTAGGACGGTGTCGGATCAACAGAACGTTGCCTGCAACTCGGATGTAGTCACACGGGTTAAAATGTAATGGGACTGATACAAAAATCTTATGTGTGAACTACAGTACATGAAAGGATTGCAGTTCGACACAACACGCCTGTCGGCAGGGAACGCTGTGTGCTGCATCTTCATCTGACGAGATAAAATCTGATAGTGCCTGACAGGCTTTTTTTTTCTCATTGAAATACATTGACTGTCAGATGGAGATGCAGGAACAAAACCCACCATTTGACTTTATCTGATCCAACTGTTCATTACAGCCTCAGAGAGCTTGATCAGATTTTATAGGATCCTACAAAATCTTGTGCTGTTGCATGGTGTTGCATGACAAGACTAGATATAATCTGACCCACAAAATCTCCTGTAGAGTTTAGCCCTTATACCGAGGCATCAAACTGCAGGGTGCTTTACCACAGGAGTGCAAAAAATACAAACACCTTTGTGCCTCCCCTTATCAGCCTCTCTTAGTTCGAGCACTGATGGCTGCAGGTGGGGCAATGTAAATGAGGCCTAATGCCACTGTAACCTCTATTTCTGCTCCATATCTGCCTTCTCAGACTAATACCAGTAGAACATGGGTCACACTGGACTTTCTCACCCAGATTGGCCTTCGCTAAGTGGATGGGGAAAGTGATAGTGTTGTACAACTACACCTCTCTTGCTGCTATACAGAAAAATAGGGTATCAGAGGTTCTTGCAAACAACAAAAAGTTTATTGAACATCCACAGGGTTACTTTGACACGACCTCTCAGATGCCAGTGGTACAGGCAACACCACATACAGAGTGTAATACAGACTGACACTCCCCTGAGTACAGACTTGACAGGAATCTCACTTCACCTCCGTGACACCCTGTAGCAGCCTGATCCCCCCAGGGAATTCTCTATCCTGATCGCCTATCCACTGCACTACAGGCAATATGGCCTGGGAGAGATACCTCCAAAACTGCCTCCTATGTAGGAGCTCTGAACTGCTCTTTCTAGCTCAACCCTAACTGCCTTACCCCTAGAGTGTATTATTATGCGAGCTACACCTGCCACTATCATTCATGGGGCCCTGTTCCCCAACAATAACAGGGCCCAGGCCCGGGCTCACAGAAACACCCACCCTGTTCCTCAGGCGGAAGCAAAGAGGAAGGTGCCACCCCTTTCCCAGCACTATACCAAAGTGAGGCGGGAAGTGGTCACCATAACTGCTAGCCAATAGCATACATATGTTAATGAACTTCTGCCCAGCAACTATGGGCACGGAACCTGTAGGGATTTAAAGCCATTATTAACCTTATGGGTCCCTACACTACTGTACGGCTTTGTTGGAACAAATGTTCTGGGCCACCCTGGTGTACTCAGCTGCATAGCAACTTGTGCCAGGTAAAGGGAGCATTTCCCATACATATTTTCTAAAAAATCAAAAATGCCATCTCTAATAAATAAAGTTGCATTTTTAGATTAAGTCCTTTTTTAACAAAATCCTGCTAAAGTGAGATGAACATGTAGAAAAGGACGTTGCCACATTAGTATTGCTTCAGTATAATAGAGATGTGGGGATACTAATGTGCTATTGATCTCTATACTTTTAATTGCTTCATTTAGAATTCAGAGCCACAAGTCACATTCGTCTTCTTTATCGATTGTGTATCACAGTTTCACTGGTGCCAAAACCAACAGTAACACAAAATAGCGCTCAATAAGAAAACTTTACTGCGACTATCTACATATCCTGTTTCACTTGTCCACCTTGTTCCCTGCGCTCAGTAATGGTGGAGCCATTACTATTAAAAAAAAAATGTACCTGTATTGGGTGCTTAATAATAATAATAATATTTTCACAAACTACTGTAAGTTATAAGGATAGCAGGCAGGCAGCCTAAAGCTGCCCATACACGGGCAGATCCACTCGCTTGTCGCCAAGCGAGCGGATCTTCACCCAATATCCCCACCTACGGGTGGGCAATATCGGGTAATATGCAGGTGAATTCGATCGTTTGGCCCTGGGGCCAAACGATCGAATTCTAATGGCGGCAATGGGGCAGTCGGTTTGGGGACCGCATCAACAAGCCAATGTGGTCCCCGATCCGACTGAATTTTCTAACCTGGCCGATCGATATCTGCCCAATTTCAGTCCAGATATCGGTTGGCCAGGCCCCTCGTTTCTGCCCCAACACAGGCCGAAAAGCTGCCGAATCGGTCCAAGGGACCGATATCGGCAGCTACAATCGCCCCGTTTATGGGGACCTTAACACTGTAGGGGACTATTGAAAAAAAAAAAAAAGACTATTGTTTCCCCAGCCGGAGTATGGGCTCTATTAGCCTGCACCTCTATGGGGGGAAGCAATTTTAGGGTGATTGGTGCCCTTTAAGTATTACTCATGGACTCTAAGGAATAATGTAGCCCCTACTGTACATTGTAAGGATATTAGAAGTAACCCAGCTTGCAGCCTTCTGCACAGAACTTGCCATTAATATCCATTAATAACGGATGACATCATAGGCAGTGTTTATAAGCAGATATTATACAGGTTATACATGACTTGTGTATGGTGCAGTTTCACTGTTGCTCAGAAACTGTTGAGATGCTGAGTGTTGTAGTTAAGGAATATGTCTCAGTTATGTACCCAGTCACAGCGAAACTCTACTTTTCTTACAGGAAGAGATAGATGAACTAATCGAAATGGTGAGAAAGAATAAAGTTAGGCAACAGCTGGCCGACATGCCAGACAGGAAAGCTCACGTTGGAGAGCCAAAGCCAAGTCCAAAGAAGACCAACCACAAAACTGTTGCAAGGTATGGAAGGGGGTAGTGTTGAGCAAGAGTTAGATGCTGAACTAGTTCTATTTATTGGACAATATTACTTTAGGTGCTTACTGGCCAGAAACCATATTGTTGAGCCATAACATAGCAAAAAAAGCATCAAGGTACCTACTTCCCTCCAGATAATGGGGCTCTACTAATAACCAGCATTATAGCAAGTGGCCAACCTTAATAATTTCCTATAAAGATGTAAAACAGACAAAGTTTGGGAATAGCTACTGAAGCACATTTACATTCCATTTACATAAGGCCACAGTGGGATCTATTAAGCGTGTAAGTCTGTAGGTAGGAGGACAGTACCTAGAGGATTCATTAAGAGAAAGTGGGTTACATCTAATTAGACATGAACTGAAAGAGGAACAGATTAAAGAATGGAAATATTTAATCCCGCTCTGCTGCCACATGTAATGTCATATTTCATATTGTACCTTGTCTAAATACGTACATAGTACATGAGAAACACAGGGGCCTAACTAGCAGCCTATGAGCCCTGGTGCAAATTTTGCAATTTGTTTAATGAGGCACTTTCCTCCCTCATTCATTGGCTGCCTGACTCATGGGCCCATTAGTCACCAGCTGTACACCTTTGGTACGTGGCATCCTAAACAAGTCCATCAAAAGAGATCTGCACTATTTAGAGGTCAAGGGATTCCTATTACTGTATATCTGTGAACCTTAAGGGTGAAGACACATGGAGCTACTAGTAGCAGATACTTGTCATGGCTACAAAAATAGACAATGCTGATCATTTACTGATAATTGTCTCTACGTGTGTTTTAGCAAAGGCAATTCTCAGTATTGTCTATGGCAGGGGATTTTCTGGCGGTTAGTAGCCGTGACAAGTAGCTGCTACTAAGTAGCTCCTTTGCCCTAAAGCAGATGCCTGTGTAATCTTATCAGGTCCAATTTGACAATGTAACATTTTATGAGCATTTCCCAACCTGGTTACACCACTAGGATACAAATTCCCAACATCTGCCAACACCTGAAGGCTGTTTAGGGTTTCTGGGAACTGTAGTTAAACAATCTGGGCCACAGCATGACATATATATCACCTTTAAAATCATCACCTGCTATACTGCAGTACCTGATGGTGACAGTCACCCAACACATCCAACATGTGCCAAATTTTATGGGCAGAATAATATATATTGTCAAGGAGGAAGACATTCAGGGAATAATGTAACAATCTGATCATCTGGATACTGTATGGTAATGATCCCCAACCAGTGAGTCAACATGTTGCTCACCAACCCCTTGGATGTTGCTCTCGGTGCCCCCAAACCAGGTAGTTATTTTTGAATTCCTGACTTGGGGGCAAGTTTTGGTTGAATAAAAACAAGATTTCCTACCAAATAAAGCCCCTGTAAGCTGATAGGGCGCATAGAGGCCCCTAATAGCCAATCACAGCCCTTATTTGGCACCTCCATGAACTTTTATGGTGCTTGTGTTGCTCCCCGAATCTTTTTACATTTGACTGTGGCTCACGAGGTTGGGGGCCCCTGCTGTAATTCATATGGACCGTCACTGTAAGTCATCATCAGGTCTACAAAGGAACATGACTGTTTGAGAACACTCTTAGCATACCAATTAATGCCCAGTGTTTGCAGATGAATGGCTATCATTTTAGAGCAGGGGTAGGGAACCTATGGCTCGGGAGCCAGATGTGGCTCTTTTGATGGCTGCATCTGGCTCACTGCCAAATCTTTAATAAAAAAAATAACGGGAGGCGTGGCCTGCACTCGGCGAATAGAAGACGTGTTCTAAGCCTTAGAACACGTCTTCTATCCGCCGAGCGCATTCCACACCCTACCTTGCCCCTGCTCTTGGCGGATAGATGTGTTCTAAGCCTTAAAATGCGTCTTCTATCTGCCGAGCCCAGGCCATGCCCTCCTCCGCATCCTTGGGACCCACCCTACCTTGCCCCGCAGCATCCGCGGCCAAACATATTGTATGGCTCTCACGGAATTACATTTTAAAATATGTGGTGTTTATGGCTCTCTCAGCCAAAAAGGTTCCCGACCCCTGTTTTAGAGTTTATTCAGTGACAAACAGAGATACAAATTAGTTATATATTCTGTGTCAGACTGACCTTTCAGGGTACCAGAGGATTTCCCAGTGAGCCTGGTGGGCCCTAGTGGGAGAGTTCCTATCGGCCCATCCTCAATGGGCATATAGCTTTAGTACTATATCTAATTGCAGTGAGAGTGTGACCAGGAAATCATACTTTCTGGCAGGCCCTAGGAGACGCAGTTTGACACTTAACACAGAACTTATGTTACTCCATTAGGCTTTGGAAAAATTAATCACTGCTTTTTACTAAACAAGCCTTTTGATTCTTTCCGTGTGTCGGTTACTTTGCAGGACAGAGGCTCAGCAGCTGAAGATACTCACAATGTTACCGATGCTAATTGCGAGTCAGGAGGAACAGCGAGAGACCCTGATACAGATCACTAACAAGCTACTGGCTCTTGAGAAATTCATCTTGGAGTCTGACAAATCCCCAGGTATCAAGGTTACGCCAGTTTGAGCAGTACAGCTGTATGCAAGTGTGTGGTTTCGAGATGTTGATACACAGTAACTGGCTCCATGTTCCACGCTTGTGTGTGACAATAGCAGCCTTATAAAGCTGGCCAAATGTTAGCTGCCAACTTCATACCGATATGTTAGTTTCTCAGCCAATGTAGTGGGACAAACTGTTGGCCTGACCCACCATATCTGGATAAGGATCTGCCTGGATAAGGATTTGCCAGATATCTAATGGAGTGGAAATAAATACTCCTAGAAGAGACCGGATACCTGGTCCTCTGTCAATAGGCCTACAATTTAATGTACAATCATTGGCTCGGCTGATTTGGCCCATTTCATGGGTTAACAAATTGGACAAAGAGGTGCTTGTTGATGATGTAGTACAGTGATCCCCAACCAGTGGCTCGAGGGCAACAAGTTGCTCACCAACCTTTGATGTTGCTCCCAGTGGCCTCGAAGTATGTGCCCATTTTTATGTTTCTGGTTGGAGGCAAGTTTTGGAAACACAGAGACACAGTTTTACTCCAGGCCGAGCCTCCTACAGGCCAGTAGTCCCCATGGGGCTACTAAATAGCCAATCACAGCACTTATTTGGCATCACCAAAGAACTTTTTTTATGCTTGTGTGGCTCACCAACGCTTTTTTACATCTGAGTGTGGCTCACAAGTAAAAAGGTTAGAGACCACTGACCTAGTATATAAACTGACCACTCAAGGAAAAAGATGTTGGACTGATTCCATTGTCTATTTCTAAATGCATTTAAGCTGCTGTTTAAGGTCCTAGATTAGTCTGGTGGAAAGAATGCTGTTTAAGGTCCTAGATTAGTCTGGTGGAAAGAATGAAGCCAAAAAGCCACAGCCCAGGGGTTAAAACAATCATATCAGAGCAAGGACACACTTCTCTAATGTTTTTAATTAAAACGAATGTGGCTAAGTCATTAGTGGGTAGTAAAATGGCTAATGGTGGATGAAGAGTTTCTTCATCAGGACATAATAGGATTCCACCAAGCCCCGGATGAAAAACAAATTTCACTGATATTATAAGGATGCTTCTTTATAGACAGGACTCGGATATTAATCCTGCCAGCCCCTAAGTCACTGAACATGGTACTATCCAATATAGTTTATTCTATGGTGGAGCAAGGCACATTATGCTGGGTGAGGGGGCTTTATTACTCTATTTGATTCATTTAAAAATAGTATGACTTATGATGATTGTGGCGCTTATAAATATGCTGTTTTTGGGAAAATGAAGTTGAAAAATGATAGTTAAGACCAAAATGAGAAGGAGATGAAAGTCTCTGAGACAGGAACTCTGATCAAATGTCGCCTGCCTAAGCCTAGGGGGCATTAAAGGCTTGCGAGACGGGAAGCAATCCATTCTGACACAATAGCATGAAATCAAAGATGATTTAAAAGAGATCAAACACCACTGAGATCTAAGCGAACGGGAGAATAAAATTGAACATTACCAACTTCAGTGTTGTATTAATGAGCGGATAAAGGTCAGATTTGAGCAACAGACCTCAGTGCACTTGAGAAACAGTGAGGGTGCAGTTAACAGAGCCTACAAATGAATGAATCCCTGCAGTTGTTTATATGTATATATAGAAATTATACCTGCTTGGATTTCTAATTCATTAATTTGGATGGATCGTGTAACACTCTACCAAGTGCACGTCATATGTACAGGGTCGGGGGGTGGTGCTCCAGGGGCCCCCGCACCCCCCAAGGGACCCCACCACAGCCCCTTCATCCCTGGCAGGGGCCCCCGCCACCTGCCTGAACCCCTCCCCCGAGCAAGCATAATAATAAATAAAAGTTACCTTCAGCACTTCAGGGGAGGCAGAATGGCAGCCAGTGGGAGCGCCCAGTACGGATTGGGTCTGGGCCGTTGGGGCCCACCGGGTTTTTTCCTGGTGCCCCGCCGGCCCAGTGCAACCCTGCATATATACCCTTTCTGTGCCGCAGGCTGAGCCATTAGCCATTAGGAGGGGTGTTTAGAAATGTGGAGTCTTCTAACTGGCACCTAAATTGTAAATTAGTAATGTTAGTGGAAGTCTGTTTACAGTGAAAATGAAAATATTGGTGAAATGTAATAACCACATGTAAGCTCTTGCGAGCAGGGCCCTCCCCCTAGTGTCTCCGATCCTCATCCAATGTAACTGCAAACCATTTTTGTGAATTGTTTATATGTACATGTTACCTGTTATGTCTTTTGTACCCCTCTATTCTGTAAAGCGCTGAGTAAATTGATGGCGCTATATAAATAATAATAATAATAACCACGTCCTCAAGACATATTAGGGTTCTGTTACTTACCCTTTCCAGACCTTTGACCTCCTGGGGTCACAGGGTTTGCTTCTCCAATTGTTATTCCCCAGTGTGTACATTAGGACATTAATAAGCATGACTGCTACTCAGTAATAATGTCACTCATGTAAATGGAAATCATTCTTTCATCTGCCCTCTTACACTGGGAGATCAGGATATCATACATCCTCTAGGCCCCTGCCTGTCGGCAACCTGATTGGCCAAGTAACTGGCTAGCAAGTCATTTGGTGGCTGTAGCAGTGACCTCTAAACTGCAAAACCTGGGGGAAAGGTAGGGATTTTGTGGTTTATTTCCCCTTTAAGTTCAGGTGCTTGTGGCACACCTTGCATATGGTGCCAAAGGTGGAAGTGAAAGCAATAGTTCCTGAATGCATGCATGGGGCAAAGACTCATTAATGTTCTTATGTGTAATTAAGCCAAGCAGTTAACTCTTTTGCTCTTGTGAATCAGTTTCAGTGCCTGAGGCGGACTTGGAGAAAATATCAGTACAATCCCTTGAGCACATCCAAGAAATGTGAGTACTTTATCTATTTCTACAATTTCTCCAGGCCCCTCAGGGACACTGTCAGAAAACTATAACATTTGGGGGCCCCTCTACTTAGTAAAGCATTAACTATATTTGTTTCCATGTCCCAGCAATGCCACCTATAGCACTGTACCCCATGATGGCTGCCTGGAGCAAAGTGCCAATATCAGCTGGCATGGGCAGGGGGGGGCCAAGCCGACCAGGCTCCCTAGGCAACCCGGTCGGCCACCTTGCCCCTGCACCTACAATTTTTAACATCAATGTTTTAGTCCCTCCTCCCCTGCCAGGATTTCAAATGATGCAGAAAGTGAGGAAATGTTTGGCAGCTGGATTTCAGCATATACAAATATTATTTATTCATACTTTTTGAAAGGACAGATTATATTTGGGGTCTCAGTGTTGTCTGGGGCTCTTTAACAAATTTTGGTTCAGAAGCCCGAGTTCCCCTGTTACCAAACTTTCCTGTATTTTTCAAATCAAAAGTACAGATTCAAATAACAACAGGTCTAGTAACCAATCACAGCTGACCAGTAACTGCTGGTTGTTATAGGTTAATAGACCAGTAGCAAACTGCTCACTTTTTATTAAATTATCTCCTTTATCTTCTATTTACAAATTATTGGGGAACCAGCCTGGTCCCTGTTTGGGCTCAGTACAAACATTCCTCCATTCATTTTCTAGGCTTCCCTCTACAATGAGCAAACATGGACCTTTGTCTGCAGATCTCCGGTCTCATGTGACAGTGGATATTATTGGCCGGACCAGGCAATTCAATGGTAAATTGATTTATCTACCTTACTAACAAGAGAAGCCTAAACCATATGCACATTGTATCAGAGATGCCAAGTGCTTATTATAATCATGGTCATGCCAGTGTGTGGCAGTAATGCCAAGATTTGGCCATAAAGGTATGGGATCCATTATCTGGAAACCCATTTTCCAGACAGTTGAGAATTACGGGAAGGGCATCTTCTATGGGCTCCATTTTAATCAAATAATTCACGTTTAAAAAATGGTTTATAAATGATTTTTTAGTAGGGCGTGGAAATTACAGAAAGACCCATTATATGGAAAAGTCCACATTCCTAACATTCTGGATTACAGGTCCCATACCTGTATTATTGCACTCTGTATATTCTTCTCATCTCCTTTACTTTAAAATCCCACCTGGCCTATGGGTACTGGCTTATACCTATGGTACTTGTGTTAAATGACATTAAAGGGGCGATGCACAATAAACATTAAAGGGGTGATGCACAATAAACATTAAAGGGGCGATGCACAATAAACATTAAAGGGGCGATGCACAATAAACATTAAAGGGGCGATGCACAATAAACATTAAAGGGGCGATGCACAATAAAATTACAGGTGCAGAAAGTGCCACTGTTGACCCTTATGCCACATTGCTGGGGTACTGGGCCCTCTGTGCTTTAGTGGTGGAACGTATATCGGATATTCAGGCAGCAGAATGATCCACAATCTCAGCTGACCCTGGATGTTACAGTTCGTGCAACAATACCATTGGTGGCCAGCGGCCTTATGGCCCCAGGTTCTCCATTAAAAAGAAAACATTTTTCAATATACATTTTATTAAAAAAATCAGTACCATTTTTAAAAAAAACCACAATCCCTTGCCTGTGATTTCTCCCTTCACACCACTAGCTCTGGCTATTGGTTGCTCGCACCCTGTACAGCACCCTCCTACTACTCATTTCTTTCATCTGTTGTCAGTACAGGGTATCACTGGCAGCACACTGAGGTTTGTAAGAGAAAAAAAATGTAATGCACAGTTTAGCTGGGGGGGGGGGCTGAAGCTTTAGGTACAAGGAGCCAATAGGGCATCCAATATAGCAGCTAGGCAATAATAATGATTCATGAATTGTCTGATGATATTCAAAAAGGGATCCCGTGCATGAAAACTATAGGCCTGTTAGTCTGACATCAATCAAGGTGTTTTTGAGAGGGTAATAAGGGATAAGATTCTGGAATGGCTGCCCTCTTGGTTGATGAAGTAAGTGATTGGATGGGTGAAGTCTGAACTTCACCTCCAGCCCATTCAATCCCCATTCAGCTTTACTGGTACTTAAATGTCAGTCACAAACCAGGGTATGGAAAGCTGAGTGGGAGAAAGAACCTGCAGGCACCGGAGATCCCACCTACCTTCCCAAGCCTGCAGCTCACAGCAAGGAGGGCAGTTATCCAAATCAGTGCCCCCCTCTTTAGACACAAAACCCACCGGGTCTGCAATAGCTGCACCCCTGATGGCGACCCTGTATGCACAGTCTGGAAATAAGGCCAGTAAAACACCTGCCAAGGCTGTGCCCGGTATTATATATTTACAGACAATGTAGTTGTCAGTAAATTTGTAATGACAATAAGTTCAGCCCTGGGCCCATCCCCTATCCAGAATGCGCCTTTTCCCATTCGCGGAATGTCAGTGACGTCATGACCCCACCCGCTTTCAGCATCACCCTGTCCCTTTGACGTCATGGACCTTTTTTAGTTACTTTTTAAAACGTGGCAACCCTATCTGGAAATAATGCAGCCCCCTGATGCAACTCAAAATAATAAATTATGGAGAGAAAACACTGCATTATGGTGATTTGCATCAAAAATGTCACTTTGTGTGCTTCAGTTCTGTTTATAAATGACCCCTATTGCAGAAATTCCCACTAATAATTACAGTATTTATGAATGCAAAATGAATACAATAAATAGAGGCTTCATCTGTGTTCAGAAATGAACTCTTTTATTTCTTTCTTTCAGCATGATGCAACCTGTGCCACGTGCCTGCCAAGTAATAAATACGGATATAAATGTGCAGGGTATACGCCTAATGGGGAGGAGCCGTCTCACAGTGAAATCGGGATTGGAACGTCCCACCTTGGCCTCAGGGTTCTAAATAGCTACTATAAAATAAACATTTTTTTCTATAACTTTTGTGTTTCTGTCTTTGCTAATTTGTGCTCCTATTATATATGTCATTAGTGGTTTTTTTTAAAATTTTATTACCGGGTTCTACTGTATATCTCATCACTAGGTTCTAGGAAGATAGGCATTTTCTCACCATTCTCACATGTTTTGTATTTGTACTTGGGAGGAAACCTGAGTCCCAATACGAAGAAGTCGAAAAAGTCGCGATTTATAGTTCGGACCTTTTGATAAATGGCTTTCTTTGAAATTAGTTTTTTTTATGGCTTCAAAAAAAAATAGAGAAAAATTTGAGTTTAAATAAATCCCCCCTTAGAGTGTTTCTCTGAGCACTTTTGCAATTTTAAAAAACGTTTTGTGTTTTTTTTGTGGTCTCTGAGATATTAGCAGTTTTAGACTGTCAGCGACCCTATGCACATTCAGTTAAGCCAAGGGTAGCTGGCATTCTTGAGCTATAGAATAGCAGCTCAATAGTGGTAATAGCAGTCTAAAACTGCAAACCACTAAAAAGAGAAAATCAATATACAATTTTTTTATTTATTTATTTGGAATCCTTATACCCCGCGTGCAATTTGCCTTGAGGACTAAGGATTTGCATGGGAGTTAAGGTCCCCATACACGGGCGGATTCTAGCTGCCAGTATCGGTTCCTTAGTTTGATTTGGCAGCTTATCGGCCCGTGTATGGCACTAATGACGGGATCAAGTACAGGTACTGTTTTATTATTACAGAGAAAAGGGAATGATTTAACCATTAAATAAACCCAATAGGGCTGTTCTGCCCCCAATAAGGGGTAATTATATCTTAGTTGGGATCAAGTACAGGTACTGTTTTATTATTACAGAGAAAAGGGAGTCATTTAACCATGAAATAAACCCAATAGGGCTGTTCTGCCCCAATAAGGGGTAATTATATCTTAGTTGGGATCAAGTACAGGTACTGTTTTATTATTACAGAGAAAAGGGAATCATTTAACCATTAAATAAACCCAATAGGGCTGTTCTGCCCCAATAAGGGGTAATTATATCTTAGTTGGGATCAAGTACAGGTACTGTTTTATTATTACAGAGAAAAGGGAATCATTTAACCATTAAATAAACCCAATAGGGCTGTTCTGCCCCAATAAGGGGTAATTATATCTTAGTTGGGATCAAGTACAGGTACTGTTTTATTATTACAGAGAAAAGGGAGTCATTTAATCATGAAATAAACCCAATAGGGCTGTTCTGCCCCAATAAGGGGTAATTATATCTTAGTTGGGATCAAGTACAGGTACTGTTTTATTATTACAGAGAAAAGGGAATCATTTAACCATTAAATTAACCCAATAGGACTGTTCTGCCCCCAATAAGGGGTAATTATATCTTAGTTGGGATCAAGTACAGGTACTGTTTTATTATTACAGAGAAAAGGGAATCATTTAACCATTAAATAAACCCAATAGGGCTGTTCTGCCCCAATAAGGGGTAATTATATCTTAGTTGGGATCAAGTACAGGTACTGTTTTATTATTACAGAGAAAAGGGAATGATTTAACCATTAAATAAACCCAATAGGGCTGTTCTGCCCCCAATAAGGGGTAATTATATCTTAGTTGGGATCAAGTACAGGTACTATTTTATTATTGCAGAGAAAAAGCAAATTAATTAAAATGATTTGCTTATAATGGAGTTTAGGGGAGATGGCCTTGCTGTAATTCTGAACTTTCTGGATAATGGGTTTCCAGTTAACAGATCCTATACCTGTACAGTACAAAAGCATGAAAACACTTAACACTTAACTTGTAATATAACACAGACACTGATATTCTGGGCCAATTTGTAATTCATGGTTTTAATTTTTTGTGGTTTTTAGCTTTTTGTTCAGATGCTCTCCAGTTTGGAATTTCAGCACCTATCTGGTTGCTATGGTCTTGTTTACTTTAGCAACCAGGCAGTGGTTTGAACGACACTGGAATATGAACAGGAGAGGGGCTGAATAGAAACATAAGGAATAAAAAGTAACAATAAAATTTTAAGCTCACAGAGCAATAGTTTTTTGGCTGCCGGGGTCACTGACCCCCATTTAAAAGTTGGAAAGATGTAGAAGGCAAATAATACAAAAAGTGTAAAAAATAAATAATGAAGACCAACTGCAAAGTTGCTAGGAATGGGGCATTCTACAACATAGTAAAAGTAAAAAGTAAACAAACCCCTTTAAATAAACACGTGTGAATGTTACAAATAATCAGACGACGGAAATGTATAAATGTATATTGTCTCACATAAAGCCCATCGATCTGTAGCATTTGTGTTCCTTTATCTGAGAATCAGTGTTTGTAGAGAACAGTTAGCGCTTCTCAGATGCAATCTGCCAGGAAGGGTAAAGGCATATTGATCGCAGACACAAGCCCCGAGGCTTTCTGAACAATGTATTCTTTATATGTATCCGGGCCGGGGCGCTCACAATGCCTCGCTTATGTTTGTGCTGCTGCGGGGACATTGCGCTGTGTTCTGTACTGTTCTCTCACTCTGTGCCGTACCTGTGGAAATGTTTATTTGTTCTACACGAGGCAGAAAAGGGAGAACTTTGAAAACGACATAAGAAAATATTTGCCTGCAACTTTATATACAGTATGTACAAATGTTTCATTTAATGGAAAACTGTACCCCTCAGAAATATAAGTCTCTATACAAATTGCATAAACAGCTCATATGTGAAATCCTGCTTCATATAAATAAACCATTTTCATAAATATATATTTAAATGATTCCCTTTTCTCTGTAATAATAAAACAGTACCTGTACTTGATCCCAACTAAGATATAATTACCCCTTATTGGGGCAGAACAGCCCTATTGGGTTTATTTCATGGTTAAATGATTCCCTTTTCTCTGTAATAATAAAACAGTACCTGTACTTGATCCCAACTAAGATATAATTACCCCTTATTGGGGGCAGAACAGCCCTATTGGGTTTATTTAATGGTTAAATGATTCCCTTTTCTCTGTAATAATAAAACAGTACCTGTACTTGATCCCAACTAAGATATAATTACCCCTTATTGGGGGCAGAACAGCCCTATTGGGTGTATTTAATGGTTAAATGATTCCCTTTTCTCTGTAATAATAAAACAGTACCTGTACTTGATCCCAACTAAGATATAATTACCCCTTATTGGGGCAGAACAGCCCTATTGGGTTTATTTCATGGTTAAATGATTCCCTTTTCTCTGTAATAATAAAACAGTACCTGTACTTGATCCCAACTAAGATATAATTACCCCTTATTGGGGCAGAACAGCCCTATTGGGTTTATTTAATGGTTAAATGATTCCCTTTTCTCTGTAATAATAAAACAGTACCTGTACTTGATCCCAACTAAGATATAATTACCCCTTATTGGGGGCAGAACAGTCCTATTGGGTTTATTTAATGGTTAAATGATTCCCTTTTCTCTGTAATAATAAAACAGTACCTGTACTTGATCCCAACTAAGATATAATTACCCCTTATTGGGGGCAGAACAGCCCTATTGGGTTTATTTAATGGTTAAATGATTCCCTTTTCTCTGTAATAATAAAACAGTACTTGTACTTGATCCCAACTAAGATATAATTACCACTTATTGGGGGCAGAACAGCCCTATTGGGTTTATTTAATGGTTAAATGATTCCCTTTTCTCTGTAATAATAAAACAGTACCTGTACTTGATCCCAACTAAGATATAATTACCCCTTATTGGTTAAACTTGGGCCCCAGTAATAGTTCAGCCCGGTCACAATAAAGCTTTAGGCCTAGGCTGGACTATTATATTGGGCCAAGTTTACCCATAACAAAGTCACTATTCTACGGGCAGATCCCCATTCTTCTGTGCTTATGGGCGTCATCCAATATCATTTCCTATAAATCCAGGACAATCTCTCCAACATTTCCGTTGCTCACACACCCTTTGCTGACAGAAAGATGCACTGCTGCTCACTGAACTGCACAAAATACTGCTTTAATCCATGGGCATTGTTCTGCACCACGGCACCATTACTATTACATATTACACAAGTTTGGGAATAAAACTCCCCTAACAGGCTTGAGAAAAGGCCATGTCAGGCCTGAAACGATGCTATACCGAGGTTAAAGCCGTGTGTATCTAATAAAGGCTTTTTAAGGGTGAAGACACACAGAGCTACTAGTAGCAACTATTTGTCACGTCTACTAAAATAGACAATGCTGATCATTTCCTGATAACTGTCTCTACGTGTGTTTTAGCAGAGGCAATTCTTAGTATTGTCTATGGCAGGGGATTTTCTGGCGTTTAGTAGCCGTGACAAGTAGCTGCTACTAAGTAGCTCTGTCTGTCTTCACCCTAATGGAGACATCAAGGTGCTGTATGCTGCTTTTTCATACAATTAAACTCCCCTAACAGCCACGGAATAGGTAAGTAACTGGTTAGTGGGTGTTTACTGGTTAGTGGGACTTAACTACCAAAGCAACCAGGGTGCAAGTAAAATAAATAAATGGAAAATGAACTGGAGAGGGCTTAACAAAAGAGTATGAAACAAAAAATAAAAACTGAAATCTGATCTGATTTTCCAGGGTGGGTTACCCCAATCAGCAAGATACAGTAGCATTTGTTGGAACAGGTAGGGGCAGATTTACTAATCCACGAATCCGAATCCCGAAAGGGAAAAATATTGTATTGGAGACTTAAATTTTGCAACTTTTTTGTCGCCGTAGCGATTTTTCGTATTTGTCGCGACTTTTTAGTCGCCGTCCCGACTTTGTCGTATTTTGCGGAACTTTTTCGACGCCATCGCGATTTTTTCGTATTGAGCGATAGTAAACGGCGGAAAAACCAATCCGATTTTTTCGCGACAGCGACGAAAAAGTCAAGGAAAATATACGAAAAAGTCGCGACGCCGACTTTAAAATTGCGGGACATGCGAAAATTCGCGACAGCGACGAAAAAGTCGCAAAAAATAACGATCATTACGAAAAAACGCATTTGGAGCTTTCGGTCTGTTCGCGGATTAGTAAATCTGCCCCGTAGACTAAAATAATTAAAAACAGAAAATAAAAATAAAGAAGGAAATGGAGACCAAATGAAAACATGGATTTAAAGTTGAACTTAAAAGGGGGACCCACCCAAACACAGCTTAAGCTTTTGAAAAAGTAAAGATAATTTCAAGCAGCGTTGCACTATAAATGAATAAAAAACATTTGGACAGCCTTTTCATGATTTGTAAAGGGGAATTCGACCCAAACAGAACTTGAGCTTTTTGAAAAGAAAATATAATTTCAAGCTACTTTGGAATATGTATGAATTAAAAAATATGCACGTTTTTACGATTTTTGTTTTTCCATTCAATGTTTATTACTATTTTCAAACATATATAAGGAATAGAAATGAATAGAAGGGGAGGCAAAATAAGAAGCATATTTTATCGTAACAGCAAAATGGTAAAAGCCTTCAATTGTTCATAGAAGGATATATTGTTTCTCACTCAGTAATTATAGTGTGCATAATATTAGTCTGACAATGCTTTCATTTATAATAATGTCTGCTGAAACACAGGATTTCTTGTCTCCTTTTTTGTAAACATGTTCTTCAGTATCAGACTTCCTCTCTCAGAAAAATCCTTCATTCCCGGGGGCGGAGTCTGCGCAGCTCTCTCCTCTCTCCCTTCTCCTGCTCCCACCTCCCTTAAGAATTCACTCCCCCTCCCATCAGAATGTGTGACCAGAGCTACCAACGGCTAGAGCTGCAGCAGGAAGCTACGGGAGACCAAGCTAAAATGGCAGCTGCTGTCTTAAACAAACAGAGGGAGTTTCTATGACTGTTTACTCAGGTATAGTAAAGCTTTCCGCAGAATAAATATATTGTTCTAGTTCTAATGTGGCGAATCTATTGGCAGAAAAATGCCAAAATGACTTTCCTTCTCCTTTAAATGTTTCTTCTATTTGTGAGATTCTATGTTTTGTTTCTAATGCATTAATATTTTTCTGTTTTTCTTTTTTTTAAAAAAGCATCTAAAGAAATAAAAAAAACACAGATAACTCATTTATGGGCTTCCCCTCTATTGGGAACTGAAGTTTCATTTTCTTTGTTGTCAGTAAAGAATTGCTTCAGTTTATCTGTCATTTTTTAAATATTTTTCTTTGTTTCTTGTATTGTATATAAGGCTCTCATTTCAGTCGAAGGATTGTTTTCAATTGATTGGCGCTGATTGAAAGGAATTTTCTATAGTTACCCTTTAAACCAGTTCTAAACATTTGCGTTGAAGAAATATATAATCAATTCTGGCGTAATGTTTGTGTTCATGAGTAACGCGTGTAATCTTTTTCCGGAGGATAAAAGCATCTCCAGGTATCAATTAATAGATGAGAGTGTCAGACTTTGTTAATCTGTCTAATTAGAGAGAATGGGAAAGATGTGTCTATCAAGGGGTTTAATGGAACATTGAAATCGTCTCCTAGCAGTAATGTACCTTCTTGAAAAGATATTAATTTGCAAGATGTTTCATTCATGCAGGGCCCAGACCCAATCCTTGTTGCAGCCTTTGTCGTCCCCTGACGCGTTTCACTTATGTGCGCTCAGGGCAGGAGCACAAGAAAAAGGGGGAAAAAAGCACACAAAAGAAGTTGCTGGTGTAAAAAAATGTTTATTGCAGAGTGCACATACAGACCGCTCAGGGGAGGAGGTCGGGTGGGGACGCCTGCAGGGGGTTAGGGGGGCGAAGTGGGGGTGACCTGGCGGGAAGGGGCACCTTCAGGGTCGGACTGGGCCCCCGGGAAAAGTCCCTGTGGGCCCCGGCTCTAGTGGGCCCCGGCGGCCCAGACCCGACACTTACCTGCACTCCCCCTGCCCCGACGTGTTAAATTAAGTGCGTTCGGGGGTGGACGTCGGGTGAGGGGCCCTGCGAAGGGGGTCAGGGGGGAGAGGAGGGAATTAGGGGACACGTCTGGCGGGGGTACCTGCAGGGCCCCTGGGGCAGAAGCCCTGGTGGGCCCTTCACCCCCCAGTCCGACCCTGGGCACCTTGCAGTCAGACCCTGCTTTCAAGACTTTAGGCACAGATAATACCATAACCAATAAACAGTTAATAATAACATATACAGTATTCGGGAATACTTATCCTTTTGTTTTGGCTGTTCAGTGAAATCTGTCCATTTTAATTGCTGAATCTGGTTTTCTGCTTAGAATGCTGTTGAATATTTGTAGGTTCCCCAGGTGGAATCATCTCTGGGATTCCTCCGACTCTAATATTCACTCTCCTGCTTCTGTCTTTCCATTTGTCTTTCTAAAGGTGCCCATACACGGGCCGATTGTAGCTGCTGATATCAGTCCCTTAGACCAATTAGGCAGCTTATTGGCCCGTGTATGGGCACTACCGACGGACCTGCCTGACCGACATCTGGCCTGAAATTGGCCAGATCTCGATCGGGCAGGTTAAAAAGTTTAGTCGGATCGGGGACCGTATCGGCTCGTTGATGCGGTCCCCGAACCGACTGCGCCCATTGCTCCTGTAATAATTCAATTGTTTGGCCCCAGGGCCAAACAATCAAATTAGCCTACATTTTACGGATATCGTCCACCCGTAGGTGGGGATATCGGGAGAAGATCCGCTCGCTTGGCGACCTCTTAACGTGTATGGGCCCCTTAAGTCTTCAATTTGAGATGCTTGTTTGCGCACAATTGTATGTAAATAAGTATTATGTTTAACAAGTTTCTCATGTTCTTGTTCGAATGTGTCTGTTGTGGTTGCTACACTGATTAGATCTCTTAGTTCGTCTCTTATAGCAACAGTAAACTCCTGCAGCATAGACTTGATTTCAGAATGAGATGGGAGACTCTTTAAATAAGTTTTAATGTCTCCTTTGCCTTCACTTTCTGACTCTTTCTTACATTTTTAGGGACACAGTTCCCTAAGCCCCGCCCCCTGTTCCCCTGCTGATCTCGCTGACTACTTTGAGTCTCAAAAAAAAGTAACAATAGTCAACTGTCGATAGTTGTTACAATTTGTAACATCAGTGCTTTAGTCCCTCCTCCCCTGCCAGGATTTCAAATGATGCAGAAAGAGAAGAACTGTTTTGCAGCTGGAATTCACCATATAAAATGGTATTTATTCCTACTGTTTGAAGGAACAGATTACAGGGATAGGGATATTAGGGGTTTCTGTGCTGTGTGGGGCTCTTTAAAAAACTTGACTAAAGTAACACAAGCAAAATGCTGATGTTTTTGTCTTTTGACAAATCAATAATACAAATGTATAAAATGAATTCTAATGCTTTTTGGGCCAGATACAAGAAAAAACACCCAATTTGATGTTGTGAAATAAATATCTTATTTAATTGGCCATCTAATAATCTATGGGACAGATAACAATGAAAGATGGAGTTATTGGTTCCCGTTTGTGCTACATCTTAATAGTAGAATGCTGAGTAGAACTATTCATGCAGAGGAAAATAAAAGACTAAGCATTCATTTAATTAAATCCAATGTATTTTCCCAGAACCTTAATTAAATCGTATTTCAGTCGATAATTCTTTAAAGAGAAAAATACTTTTCTAATAAGGTGTTCAGCCCCTGAAGGCTTCATACTGCCAATGGGCCATGGTTGGGCCAGGACATATTTATGTTATGTACTTTAGCAAATGGGATCATCATCAGACAGACGTAGGGGACTGACTGCCCAAACTATGGGACCACAAAAGGGGGCTAAAAGCAGTGAACAGGTGATTAGAGCCTAAGGGCTAAGACACACAGGGTGATTAGTCGCAGCAATTTCTATATTAATCTATGGCAGAAAATCAATGCAATTAGTTTTTTTTTTTAAAAAGTTGCACTGACTAATCACCCCGTGTGTCTTCGCCCTAAAGGTGAATATTTGGGTGATTTGCCCTGGTGGATACTTCTGGAACTAAAACAAGGTGATTACTTTAACAATGTTTTCATCTGTCTGTAATCTTGTTATGATTAGAGTTGCTGGATTCTTATGGGGGGGCACCTGACATCCAAAAAGTCTGATAATCTCTTCTCCCTTATTGGTTATTTTTTTACATGGCTCTTACCATGGACACTTTCTATCTTATATCTAAAGGGGGCCATACAAAGGCCGATTATAGCTGCCGATATGGGTCCTTTAGACCAATTCGGCAGCATATTAGCCCGTGTAGGGGTACTAACGACGAGCCTGCCTGCCCGATATCTGGCCTGAAATTGGGCAGATCTCAATTGGACAGGTTAAAAAAATCTAGTCGGATCAGGGACCGCATCAGCTCATTGATGTGGTCCCAGAACCAATGGACGCCTATACCTGTCGTTCTAATTCTATTAGCCCGATATCGCCAAGCGAGCGGATCTTAGCGTGTATGGCCACCTTTACACGAAAGCATTTTTGGTTGCTCTTATCTACAGCATATGATCAGCAACCCTAATAATTATATGAAATTCTCTCTTTAGGGCTCTGGCACATGGGGAGATTAATGTCGCCCACGACAAATCTCCCTGTTTGCGGGCGACTAATCTCCCCGAAATGCCATCCCACCGGCGAAAATGGCGCCACGTATGCCATCCCACCGGCGAGTTACATTTTCACCGGTGTGATGGCATTTCAGGAAGATTAGTCGCCCGCAAACAGGGAGATTTGTCGTGGGCGACTAATCTCCACGTGTGCCAGAGCCCTTAGTGCCTGAAATCACCCTCTCGCTTAGACTGTGAGATCTCTGGGGCAGAGGAAACCTTTCTATTGTCTCTTTTGATTTCTGGTACGTATAATGTGAACTGGTTAATCCTAGCACAAAGCTAATTCCCATAATCGTTTCTAAATTCTGTTGGAGGGAATTTCCCCTAATCTGATTTTGCCAGTGGTTAATATTCTTCCAGCTATATCCTTTGTCATATATAGTATAAAGTATGTTGTACCTCTACAAATGTATTTGTAGCTGTAATATTGGTGTGTAGGCGCCATCTCAGTGCATTGTGCCTGAGTCTGAGCTTTCAGCCAGCGCTACACAATAGAACTGCTTTCAGCTAACCTATTGTTTCTCCTACTCCCATGTAACTGGAGGAGTCCCAAGCCGGACTTGGATTTCTTACTATTGAGTGCTATTCTGATACCTACTGGGAGCTGCTATCTTGCTCCCTTCCCATTGTTCTGCTGATCGGCTGCTGGGGGTGAGGGGGGATATCACTCCAACTTGCAGCGCAGCAGTAAAGTGTGCCTGAGTCTGAGCTTTCAGAAGGAGCCAGCGCTACACATTAGAACGGCTTTCAGCTAACCTATTGTTTCTCCTACTCCCACTGACTGACTGGGAAATGAAGATCTCAGTCAGTCAGTTCAATCTATTATTAAATTAGTTTGAACTTTTTGCTGTATAAAATACTGAAAAATGCCATTATTTCCCACCACAAAGCCTGCCCTGGAAAATCAATATTCTTATATGAAAAAAAGCATGAAAAAGCTTTTGCTGCAGAGTTGTGCCCCGGCCTCCGTAACTTACTCCAAGCAGCTGTCATGTTGGATCAGATTAAACCAAGATTAAACTAAGAGCAGTGCGCATCGCTGACTGTTAATGTATACGTGACCTGATTTTCCTTCTGAGAAAAATGCCAAGTGGGTGAACAGTAACCCAGAAGTCTCCTACTGAAAGGGAGAAACACAGCAGCCAGCAAGAATGTGGGGAGGGGGAGCCCTAAATTCTCAATTCATGCATCAAAGGCTTGCTATTCTGAGCAGCGCGGGGGCATAATAACGTTATATAGCGCTGGAGGCTGCATGTTAAATGCTACAACGCATTTAGCAAGCTGGAATATATTTTTTATTAGCTGCAGCTTGTCAGAATGCTAAAAAAGCAATTACACTAGGAGTAGTGTCTCAATCCAAAACCAAATGTTGCTGTCATTAAAGGGGGGGGGGGGGGGAGATGTCCTTATATCCCTATTATATGTCATTGTTATAAACAATCTTTTGCAATGTGCCACTACCTGATACCATTATCTATTGTTCCTAACTGCCTTTTTGGGTTTCCTTTGCCCCTACTTGGGGGGCATCTTCTGTGTATTGCCACTGGTTTTTATGTTGTCCTAATACTGTATATTGATGTCCCATTGCCACCATCATTTCTGTAGACTATATATATGAGTGTAAAGGCTTTGCCAACCTATAATTCTTCAGTTTCCCTAGGAGGATTATGGCCAGCTAGATATGGGTCTAGATTTGGGAGGGGGAGCAGGTTCCTTGGCAGTTCAGTGTTTGGTCAGGGGGTGTCAGAATTTCCATAGTTTACTTGGATTCCATAGTTTGCTTGGGTTCTTTTAGTCTGCCCATTTTGTGGAGGGAGTGGTGCTGGAAGGCCTGGAATGGAGGTGGGTTCCAGTAGGTGAAGTGTCAGGAAAGATTTGTAATAACTCACTCTATTAGTGAGAGGCAGGATTAGAGTAGTTAGCAGAGCAGTCAAAGGCTCCAATATGGAGGCCAGTAAGGGTTAGTGCCCCGTCGTGTTTATATAGGGAATCAAGCAGCCAGGCTCAGGAATAGATAGAGTCCTAAAGTAATTCACCACTGTGAGCTTTGCCTAGCACCGGGGATTGTTTCACTATAGCAGTGAGTGCTACCTCTGGGTGTAGTAAACACTACAGCTGTGATTGTGTGAGTAGTAGCAGGATTAAGTAAGTACTTGTAGCAGTTACTGGTTTGATATTGTACCATCAAAGTAAGAACCCACCATTTATAAATTGTGTATCATCTGCCAAATAAAGTTTAATTTAAAGAAGCACTGGTGCCCAAGTTATCTGCTCTATGGTGGAATACAGTGTGCTTAACCCTTCCTTCAATAGAAGTGCAAAGGCCCACCTGAGAGAGAATGGTCCCCGGTAATACATTCCCAACCTGGAGTTGCAAGGAGTTGAGCCCAACCCGACCAGGTCTAAAGGTCCCCATACACGGGCCGATCCGCTCGCTTGGTGACGTCACCAAGCAATCGGATCTTCTCCCAATATCCCCACCTACGGGTGGGCGATATCGGGAGAATCCAGGCTAATTAGATCATTTGGCCCTGGGCCAAATGATCAAATTATAATGACGGGCATAGGCAACGTCGGTAGATTTTCTAATCTTCCCGATCAAGATCTGGCCGATTTCAGTCTAAGGGAACGATATCGGGAGCTAGAATCGGCCCGTGTATGGGGACCTTTAGGTATACCAGCTAAGGTAATAGTGATCTTAGGTACGCACTATGTCAAAAAATCTGTTACCTATATTTATCCATTGCCCCTTTGGGCTACTGTTTGTAGATTGGGGCCAAAAAGGCACAACATATAAAGCCTTATAGAGGGCGGAAGCTGCAAGTCAGTAATTCCTGCATGTATTTAACATATGTGTAGATATATGTAGAGGGACAACAGCTGTGAAGCATCTTGTTTTAAACAACAAAGATGCAAAATGCGTGGGCACTTTCCTCAGTAGACGGCAGCGAAATATTCAAGGAGTGACACTGCTTTGTCACTGCATCAAAAAAAAAAAAATAAACATTTTAGATCACGTCTCGTCTGCTCTGAAAACAATGTCTCCCACATTCAGAGCAGAAGAGCTTGCGTGCCTCGTGACAGTTGCCATTCAGGCGCGGTTGAATAAGGTCAGGCAATTAACTTCAATTAAAATAGGTACATCAGCCGGGGCAACGTTTACATAAATGGCAAAGCCAGACAGTTGACCCAACGCAGCCTATTTTTGTTGTGTGAGATTCCATACACACAGCCAGCCTTCTGCCAAATATTTACTGTCCAAAATAGAGCCGGCCATTCGTCTTCTTAGTTTGTGTCGACTTAAGGCTCTAATTGTGATGTAATTAATAGCAGTGAAGTCTAAATATGCTTCTCTCACTATATACACACATAGAAATGTTCTACAGTTATAAATAGTTTTTGTTTATAGGCCGCCGTTCCAGTGTTTCATACCAAGCTAACACTTTCCAACAATGACTCTCGTTAGTTTGGCCAGCGGAATAAGTGCGTCGGCGGAACACGCCAAACTAGAAGGGCCACCTTGACTTTGGGGTCATGATATTTTTAAATGCTGGGGAAAAAGATTGTTTGTGTTACTTTCCGTATGTTTTGATAACTGTGATGATTGTACAGTCCATTGGGCAGTCTAGAAAAGCAAAACCTCAAAACTACTTCTCTAGCCTTCAGCGATCATTGGGGTCTCCGAGGCTCCCAGTTGGCCAGGCTTTATATGACTGCAGATGAATGGCACGTTTATAGTGAAGGGTAGGTTTTAGTGTCTTGCTGTTAGCCTTCTCTAACAGACGGGGAGATTAGTCGCCGTATGACAAATCTCCCTTATAGCGGGCGACTAATCTCCCCGAAATGCCATCCCACCGGCTAGAATGTAAATCGCCGGTGGGATGGCATACGCAGCACGCCGATTTTTCCAAAATTGCCGAAGTTGCCTTGAGAGGAAACCTGATTTCTCCATCCTGGAGAAGATTTCATGGGGAAAAGTCAGAAAATTTCTTGGTGATGTTTTGATGCTTTCTTCTTGGTCAAACTACCAGGTTTATTTGCCCCAGGTGAGCAAGTTTAGGATCCAACGTGAGAGGGAATGTTCTGTGATTCAGCATGGTCTCTAATAGAGCGCCAATTGGGATATTAGTTGGGCAGTCCCAAGATAAATGCAGAAAGCCAGCCCTCTCCAGGGCACATTTCAGGCACTGGTCACTGGGACTCCTTCCTACCCTAGTTAGGGTATATCTGATAAATTCAAACTGCATTAGGGATAGAGATTAGATTTGACTTTGCCCCAATAATCTTCTTTCCTTTTTAATCTTTAATTTTCCAGGAATAGTTCCTGTAGCCAGGCAACACTTTTATCTTAAGGAGAGCAAGAACTCTCACGCCCTTTGTTTGAAAAGTACTTGAGTGTTGGTCAGTATATTTTGCTTTCTATGGAACATGCCGCAGGCCAGGGTTTACTAGCAGTTTTAGACATATGGATGCCATAAGTGCAGATGAGATCCAAACAAAATACTTTGAATTGAATTCCTCTTCTTGTCTAATTTATGTACCATGGAAATCAGTTATTTAGTTGATCGGACAGGTTAGAAAATTTCAATCGGATAAGGATAAAATCTGCGCCTGTATTGTGTATCTGCCAATACCCTTGGGGGCCCTACAATGGGAGTCACTTTCATACGATTGGTGCTGCCAACTATTTCATGTTCAGAACATCCTCCCATTTGTTATTATTAGAGCTTTATCCTACAATTTCAGTCTGAATGTGAGTTTCAGATCATTGCATTAGAACTTATGACCGATATCTGAACATTGGTTGGAAGACTACTAAATCCAAACCACTGTTCCCAAGAAGAGCTTGAACTAAAAAAGACCAACAACCTCTGCAGTTACACCTTCATAGAAGGTATTAAAAAGAAAGAAATAGCAAAATATTTATGTGTTCTGATATTGTGAGCTCTACAGAGCAGGGACCATCCTTCTTCTGTGTCTCTCCCCATGTACTACTATGTATATTTATTTATTGCAGTGTTTGCCCCCCTATTTGTGTTATTAGGACCGTGACAGACGGGGAGATTAGTTGCCGCATGACAAATCGCCCTTGTCGCGGGCGACTAATCTCCCCGAAATGCCATCCCACCGGCTAGAATGTAAATCGCCAGTGGGATGGCATACGTAGCGCTGCGATTTGTTGAAATTGCCGAAGTTGCCTTGAGAGGAAACTTTGTCAATTTCGGCGCCATGTATGCCACCCCACTGGCGATTTACATTCTAGCGGGTGGGATGGCATTTCAGGGAGATTAGTCGCCCGCGACAAGGGAGATTTGTCACGTGGCCACTAATCTCCCCGTCTGCCACGGCCCTTACTGCCAGTGTCAAACTGGGCTGGTGGGACACCCAAAAAAAACCCAGTGAGCCCCTGCCTTTGTGGGCCCAGATTATACCTGCCTAGAATTGTAGGTGCACCCCTTCCCCCCCGTTAATGCGGCAACAGCTGGCACATACTCACGGGGGTGGTGGTTTTGTCATCATTGTCGGGCTCAGCGCAGAGGAGGTTACAAGGTTGGGGGTGTTCTGAGCTGGCAGCCCCGGTGAGCCCTGGACACCCCAGTCCGACACTGATTACTGTAGGGTAAAATTGTACAGAGCTGCATATACAGAAGCACTATGTAAAGATATACATACCTGTACATGTTCACTTATAATAAAGAAATAATCCAGGAAAATAAAACTGAATGTATAGTGGTCCCCTAAAATATGGCTGATATTGTGGCCAGTGAGACTTTAGGAACAGAGCAGGAGTTGGGGACGGAGCAGACCAATAAGGCCATAATAACTATGTAATGAGGGTTGAGCTCACTAACAAACATGGATGAAGTCACAAAACTATTTCTGGTCTAAAAACAGGGGACAGATCTTTTTTTTTTTTTTTTAAATCCCATTTCCTCGCCAAGGGACCTACACATATCACATGTCAAGTTCAAGATGGACGCCGGGAGCTAATGAAACGCTGTGATTGAGCAGAACTGAATTTATCGACAACGTTTGATAAAGGAGATTCAGTTGAACGAGCGCCATTGAAGTCTACGTGGGGAATGATTAAAAGAGCATGGGAACGGGGCACACAAGGATATAACTTACCAACTTTAGCAGCTCTAAGCCCCCGAGTGATAGGATCTGTCATTTCTTTCAAGCGAGATTTAGGGCACCTCTGAAATCTCTTTTAATCCCAATTAGAAACATTTTTCTCTGCTGATGAGCGATCTCGGCACACACACAATCATTGTGCTGCAATAAGTTCCACTCCTTTCAGTTGTGTCTGTGTGTGTGATCCTTTTCTGGTATGTCGCTTTAGATCTGTATTTAAAAATACAGAATAAATATATGTGTGTGTTCTTTTACACCAAACCTACTCAGCTAGCCGCCCTTAACATATACCTTCTGTTTGATAAAGGTGTTTTTATCCATCTCACCATGGGGCATAAAGAGCAAGATATATTTACATGTTCATTCATTATTGTGCTTAGTACAGGGGAATCCCTATGTGCCATAGTTTTATGGTATCTCTCTGTACAGGCTATGAGCAAACTTAGGGGGCTGTTCCTGCTGAATTGTGCTTAGTACAGGGGAATTCCTATGTGCCATAGTTTTATGGTATCTCTCTGTACAGGCTATGAGCAAACTTAGGGGGCTGTTCCTGCTCAATTGTGCTTAGTACAGAGGAATCCCTATGCTGCCATAGTTTTATGGTATCTCTCTGTACAGGCTATGAGCAAACTTAGGGGGCTGTTCCTGCTCAATTGTGCTTAGTACAGGGGAATCCCTATGCTGCCATAGTTTTATGGTATCTCTCTGTACAGGCTATGAGCAAACTTAGGGGGCTGTTCCTGCTCAATTGTGCTTAGTACAGGGGAATCCCTATGCTGCCATAGTTTTATGGTATCTCTCTGTACAGGCAATGAGCAAACTTAGGGGGCTGTTCCTGCTGAATTGTGCTTGGTACAGGGGAATCCCTATGTGCCATAGTTTTATGGGATCTCTCTGTACAGGCAATGAGCAAACTTAGGGGGCTGTTCCTGCTGAATTGTGCTTAGTACAGGGGAATCCCTATGTGCCATAGTTTTATGGTATCTCTCTGTACAGGCAATGAGCAAACTTAGGGGGCTGTTCCTGCTGAATTGTGCTTAGTACAGGGGAATCCCTATGTGCCATAGTTTTATGGGATCTCTCTGTACAGGCTATGAGCAAACTTAGGGGGCTGTTCCTGCTGAATTGTGCTTAGTACAGGGGAATCCCTATGCTGCCATAGTTTTATGGTATCTCTCTGTACAGGCTATGAGCAAACTTAGGGGGCTGTTCCTGCTGAATTGTGCTTAGTACAGGGGAATCCCTATGCTGCCATAGTTTTATGGTATCTCTCTGTACAGGCTATGAGCAAACTTAGGGGGCTGTTCCCGCTGAATTTTGCTTAGTACAAGGGCATTTTTTTGACGCGGGCGACAATTTTTTGTCACAAGGTGAATATTTAAACAGTAATTTTTGTCGCCCCTTTTGCGAAATAATCTGCCAATGGTGAAATGTGGAAATTCGCCACAAATCCATGGCTGGTGAATTATTACCACCTCTCAGTGGAATTAAATAAAAAAAAACCAAATATATTTTTTTGCTCTTAATATTCCATTAAGCAAATACAGAATAAAAATAAAATGAAGATATAAAGGTTAATTTGCAAAAAGTGCAAAGAAACAGATGCAAACCGCCATGTTTCCTTCTCTGCCCCATACTTTGCACCCAAGGAAAAGGGTATATAAACAGACAAGGCTGTATTTGTCATTCAGACAGTGCCAGTGGGCCGGGGGAGAGCACTGACTTATCTTTATATTAAATACACAGCAATACTAGCGAATGTCATGGAAATGTTACTGAAGTGAAATCCAAGCCAAATAGCGTGACGGAATTAGGAGCGAGGAACGTCTGGGCAAGTCATTCAGAGATACTGTTACAGCCAGTGCATGTACTAACAGTGATATATAAATATAAATATCCGATATTCCTTTCTTCTGAGCTGTCTGGGGGGGGGGGGGCAAGCAGGAGTGACTGCTGGCACTTGTGGTGGGAAATTTGCACCCACTCCCTTAGCTCCACCAATACATCCAGTGACTAAATCTCTTGCCCACCAGTCATTGAAAATCATAACAATGTGCCATTAAACTTTGAAATCCTGATTTTAGAGGTTTTAAGTGATTCATAGTATTTCCCACCTCCAATACACTTATGGTGGAGACAGGGCTGCCATCAGAACTTTGGGGCCCCCCACAAGTTATTTATATGGGGTCCCCCATGAATACAAGTGCGTAGTACCAAAATTTTGGACACGCCCTTTGTATGTACAATATAAACAGCTGATGTCCCCTATAATAACCAGTTCATAGTGATAATTAAAGGTCAGTTTATTAACAGTCAGTGGAGTTTGCCCTAAATTGAATCTAGTTGTACAAGTTACGTAAATTGTGTAAGCGTAGGGGCCCAATGATGTTGCTGTAGGGCCCAATAACCAGCCATTCCCCTGCTGGAAACTTCATGTAGGAGACACTAATATAATTCAGTAAATAGCTCCCAATATAAACTGCTGATGTTTCACAATAATAATCAGTTCATATACAGGTAGTTAAAATGCATAATAAATGCGCTTATAAGTCAGTCAGTTCATTGGGGGAAAGTATCATTTACCGTAAGTTTAATTCTTTGGTGGTCAGTGGAGTTTGCCCCTGTCTGCCCCTTCTTTGTATTGCCCTTTGCTTGATATGTAAGTTTCCTGATGCAATAAACGTACTCACGCTCAGGGGAGGACTTCGGGTGGGGGACCCTGCAGGGGGGGGGTTAGGGGACCGGTGGGCCCTGCACCCCCCAGTCTGACCCTGACTTTCGGTGACGTGCTGGGTTCCAAAGCTGATTTTCACAGGGGGAGGGGAGGCAGTACAACAGTAGCCCCTCTCCCCCAATGATGGCGGCCCTGGGTGGAGAAATTTGAAATGAACCTCTGAAGGACCCTCATGTCATCCTTTCAAAACACAGAAACACAAACCTTTGCACCTTCTCTGAACCTGGATCCCCCTGCCCATGGGCGGAAAGACAAGAGCAGCAGATCTAGTAACTGATGGAGGCGTTTGGACAACTGGGCACTTATGTGCAGAACAGGCCGTCTTGCTTATGTTCGGTTTGCCATATAAACGTTGCCTGTGTGGCTCAGTAACTTTGAATCAAGCCGCACCATACAGAGAAGGTATTCACTTGCTCTCTGAATACACAAAGTGTGCCTAATGGAACAATATGCTTCCAATTTCACTTGATATTGGGTTATGAAAACAGTTTCTGCACTAATGAAGTTTACTGCATTCCCCGAAATTATTTCACAATCCATATAACCACAATCGGCGCATCCCAGTTATTGTTTATGTCTTCTATGGTAGAAACGGCCTTTGTGCGGAGTGTTTGCCACTAAGATGTTTGTTCCCCATGGGCACTCCCTTCGTAAACATTAACACCTAAGTTAATTGACTTGGGTTGCATAAAAGAGACCAACTAAATGTTACCTACACCGCTTTGATGGCTTTCAGCTTATGTATTTGCAATGCTGCTTTTGATTTTCTCTTTGAAGCATGGATATCCATAGGGATAATAGGGCCTTTGTCATAGCAGATGGAGGATCCAAGCAGCAAAAACATGAGCTGTTGGATGGTACGACCTTGCTTCCAACTTCTGTTCATAGACAATTTCTAACGTGATGCTAAATGGAAGTCTTAAAAAAAAGCCATAAAACAGAATATATTCATGCACTATCACCCATTGCTCTGTGCATAGACATACCCCCGGGACAAGCCCAAGATTTGCACAGGGGGAAATTCCACAAAACTCTTTTTTTGCAGTTTAAATTACAATAGGAATGATAAAGAAACATAAAAAAAGCAAAAGTCCCAGCATACATTACAGGTATAGCAGGCAACCATATCTACATAGCAGAGACCATAAGTACTTAGATTATTTGAGAAAAAATATTATTTGTAGAAAATTTGCGATTATGTCTTAGAAGGTCACATTATCATTATGAGAGTGGATGTCCAACCAGGGGGACCAGATCTTCACAAATTTAGCCGGCTAATGTGGCCATACACTATAAGATCCGCTCATTTGGTGAGGTCGCCAGATGAGCAGATCTTTCCACCTATACGCCCACCTAAGGCAATGTAGTTCCCATCCAAGTCACTACAACTAATTTCTTAGCAGGAGAGACCTAGCGAGAGACCTCATTTTATTCAGCAGAAATAAATCCTCTTCCAAACTTAATAAATACATTTCTAGAGCGCAGAGATTGGCCACCATAGTCTGTTAATGGCATATTAGGTCTGGACACAGATGAGCTACTGATTTATCTTCAATATTGAACAAACCTTCCCTAGAAAGGGCTACAAATGACCAAAAGAGACCCAACAGTATTTATGATCTGGAAGTGGAATTTCAGACACTTGTAATACGCGCCTGTGCTATAATGTGGACCCTTGTATATGGACATTGTGCATTTATTTGATTTAATTCTTGCAGATTTGGCCTTCAAAAAACATATACCAGTGTTTGCATTGGATGCTGGGATGCACCATGAAACCTGAAGCTTGAGACCCAAGTTCCTTCATATCATTTCTTCTATATTTCTCTTTTCTAGATTCTCCAATGGTAAATAAGAAGTCTAGGATGACCCCACATTTTAAGGAACGTTCATCACAGGTTGGCAACCAGTAGAACTTTCATGCTTATGTTATAGATACTTCTGGGATGAACAGAGCTATGGTGCATCCTTGAGTCAATGGTAACCAGTCATAGTAACAGTACCTGTATCTCTAGGGTTACATACAGGCCCAGACTGGCAAACTGTGGATTCAGGCAAATGCCAGAAGAGCTGCTGTCTCTGGGTACCTGAAATTCCTGGGCCCATTGTGAGTCCCAGTCTAGACCTGGTTACATTCATTCAATATGCTAGTGATTATTACATTATTCTGCTAATATGAAGGAGTTTTGGGTAAGTGAATGCTAGGGTGCCTTAGTTTTCATATATTTGTGTCATCTTTTAAAGCCTCGTCCCATCTCTTTAGGGCACAGCATACTTTTTGAAGGAAATACTTACAGTGATAGGTATATTAGGGGATTCTGTGTTGTATGGGACTCTTTAACAATTTTTTTAAAATATGCTTGTACCATTCACCCTTTTATGCAGAGCTACATTCACTACAAATGTCAATGGAACTGACCTTCAGTTGGGGACCTTGTACCTTGCAGAGTTACTGAACCCTCTGTTATTATTAAAAGAACCTGTTCCTTAAGCCCATGGTGCAATGGGGACATTCAATACAGAGGAATTTAATGCATCAATGAACCTTGATGCTACAGCCTAAACAAATGTATCTTGAAGTGTTTATGTTTGCCCAGCATTGCTATTGTTAGATACATTCCTTCCATTAACATAAAGGCAGGTTAACTGATGAGATAAGGGCCTAAGATCCTTCTGGACAGGGACTGATGTGAATGATGAAATCTAAAATGCTGTATATTATATCTATGTAACTGAGAAAAAATATTCAAGTGCACTAAAGCTGGGCATACACGCACCAATAGTATCGTAGGAAACCTTTTGACAAGACGACATTGCAAAGGTTGCAGTTGATGGTTGTCTCGTCAATGGGACGGGTTAAAAGGTTTTGATCGGGAGCCGTTGAAGCAAAATCTACGTTCAGGGCTGTATCAGCAGAAGGAGGTAGAATTCCTATTGTTTCGACCTCCATATCTGACGATTGAGCCCTGAACGTCAGTGGGGGAAACACACAATCTTGAAGACCATAGAAGACCATAATTGCTACGTTTATGGCCACCATTAGACTCCTACCCTTCAGGTATGAAACACAATGGACTCTGATTCACCAGGCAGGACAAAATACTCCTTGGTGTATATTGTCGTAGAATTTTGACCTACTTATGCACGGCCATAATCGATCATTCCAAGCCTGGCACATAACAAATGTGCTGGGTCAGTAGTTTGAGTAGGTAACAGATCAGATCACAAGGGCTCTTTGCAGCCATGGCGTGAAATGACCACATGAGCAACCCAATGGGGCCTTTGTCCCATTCAATTTTTCCATCCTTTTCAAATGATATCTGGCCAAGTTTCAATCAGACATTCATGACTAAAACAACTGTTTTGGCCACAAATACGAGCCTATAGATTGATGTTGGGCTATTAGGTAGCCAGTATTGACTCAGGTATAGTCCTCATTAAAGTCTTTATTCTGGTAACATTCATTCTGTAACCTGCAAAGGATTTGCTCTATATAGACCCTAAAGGTAGCTACATAAAAACAATACTTTACAATTACTAATCATAGGATTAAGATGACAGGAATTATCTATATATAAAATAGCATACAAATTAAGGTTTGTTGTGATATATTAGGCTGTGTGGAAAATAAGGAATGATGAAAGTAGCAGCTACAAAAGCAAATATAGTACAGGTATGGGACCCATTATCCAGAATGCTTGGGACCTGGGGTTTTCCATATAAGGGGTCTTTCCGTAATTTGGATCTCCATACCTAAAGTCTACCAATAACCCATTTGAACATTAAATAGGATAGTTTCGCTCCAATAAGGATTAATTATATCTTAGCTGAGATAAAGTACAAGGTACAATATTATTATAACAGAAAAAAAGGAAATCATTTTTAAAAATGTGAATTATTAGATTAAAATCAAAATACTTTAATATTTTTAAATATATACAGTATTTAAGCTCAGGGCCGCCATCAGGGGGGCACAGGGGGTACGATCGTATCATCAAGCCCGGGCCCTGTCTTTAGCTGTATCCTCCTCTATGTGCCGCGGCTCTCTGCCGCATCTCCGCTTTTATAAGGTTGCGCCCGTGCGTACTGACGTCACACGCACGGGCCGCAACCTTATAAAAGCACAGAAGTAGCAGTGAGCCGCGGCACATAGAGGAGGACATCACCGGAGGTGGGGGCCGGGAAGGAGGGAAATGGAAGGTGCTTGGGGGCCTTGGGAGGTGAGCTGGAGGATACTTGGGGCCCTGGGAGGTGAGCTGAAGGATACTTGGGGGCCCTGGGAGGTGAGCTGAAGGATACTTGGGGGCCCTGGGAGGTGAGCTGAAGGATACTTGGGGGCCCTGGGAGGTGAGCTGAAGGATACTTGGGGGCCCTGGGAGGTGAGCTGAAGGATACTTGGGGCCCTGGGGGGTGAGCTGAAGGATACTTGGGGGCCCTGGGGGTGAGCTGAAGGATACTTGGGGGCCCTGGGGGGTGAGCTGAAGGATACTTGGGGGCCCTGGGGGGTGAGCTGAAGGATACTTGGGGGCCCTGGGGGGTGAGCTGAAGGATACTTGGGGGCCCTGGGGGGTGAGCTGAAGGATACTTGGGGGCCCTGGGGGGTGAGCTGAAGGATACTTGGGGGCCCTGGGGGGTGAGCTGAAGGATACTTGGGGGCCCTGGGGGGTGAGCTGAAGGATACTTGGGGGCCCTGGGGGGTGAGCTGAAGGATACTTGGGGGCCCTGGGAGGTGAGCTGAAGGATACTTGGGGGCCCTGGGGGGTGAGCTGAAGGATACTTGGGGGCCCTGGGGGGTGAGCTGAAGGATACTTGGGGGCCCTGGGGGGTGAGCTGAAGGATACTTGGGGGCCCTGGGGGGTGAGCTGAAGGATACTTGGGGGCCCTGGGGGGTGAGCTGAAGGATACTTGGGGGCCCTGGGGGGTGAGCTGAAGGATACTTGGGGGCCCTGGGGGTGAGCTGAAGGATACTTGGGGGCCCTGGGGGGTGAGCTGAAGGATACTTGGGGGCCCTGGGAGGTGAGCTGAAGGATACTTGGGGGCCCTGGGGGGTGAGCTGAAGGATACTTGGGGGCCCTGGGGGGTGAGCTGAAGGATACTTGGGGGCCCTGGGGGGTGAGCTGAAGGATACTTGGGGGCCCTGGGAGGTGAGCTGAAGGATACTTGGGGGCCCTGGGAGGTGAGCTGAAGGATACTTGGGGGCCCTGGGGGGTGAGCTGAAGGATACTTGGGGGCCCTGGGGGGTGAGCTGAAGGATACTTGGGGGCCCTGGGGGGTGAGCTGAAGGATGCTGTGGGGGAGCTGGAGGATGCTTGGAGGGGCCTGGAGGGAAGCAGGAGGATGCTTGGGTGGCCTTGGAAGAAACAGGAGGACGCTGGGGGGGAGCCGAAGGATGCGGAAGGAAGCAGCGGAGAGCAGGCCATAGTATGAGTAATTTGGGGGAGGACCACCAATGTTTTAGGGGGCCCTGGCCCTGGCACAGCCCATAGTAATAGCCTAAAATGAACACCACCTTCAGGGTGGTGGTAGATGGGCATTACCCTGCATCAGTTGGTGCATTTGATGGGCACAAAAACACAGAAGTGCAAGAATCATATTTAGGCATAAATACCTTTAATAATTGGTGATTGTGCAACAAAAATGTCAATTTTTCTGCCTTTTTTTGCATTATATCGACCATAGAGCATATTAAAACCCTTTAAAGTATAACAAGAGCTCCATGAGAGTCCTCTGTTCTAGTCCAAGGCAATGCAAAGGAATTGAATGCCTGAAAGGTTGTCAGGGAATGCTGGGTACCACAAAAGCAATAGGAGCCCGGCCGCTTCTTGCCCCACCGTAGCCCTTGTGTGTTGCCCAGAGCCGCCTGTGCAAGTTCCTATACCCAGCACTGGCACGTGAAACAGGTCAGATAAGGGATACATTCATTATTCATGGCTGAACTGGCAAAACTCCTGCTCTGTAAAACTGCAGATTGTGCAAATTCAGCTTTTAGAAAATCTCCTGTCAATGCAGATTAACTCTTATACTGCCAGCATAAAAAAATGCAGAATGCAGTTACATATCAGGTTGGGTGGATAAAAGAATGAGGAAAAAGAGATCATTTAAAAAAATTGACTTAACCCTTTAAGTGCCAGCCGAATTCGTCATTTCGGTTCCCCCCAGTGCCAGACGTTTTTTAAGCATTTTGTACTCATTCGCTTTAACAATGTTTTTTGGTAGGAAAACCTCCATGAAACTAGGGAAATTATATATCGTTTTTTTCGTCACTAATTGGGCTTCGACATACATACCAAATTTTATAACTTTTCTGGAGATATGATGTGTATTTTGGGTGAATTATGTAAAAAAAAAATAAAATTATGAAAAATTTCTGTATATTTTGAGTTTTTTTTCCATAGAAAAGTTAATTTTACACACTTTTTTTTGTTGTTTGTAAAAGCCCTGATACTCCCAAGTCCAACGATACCAAATATGTGGTGGTACCCCACAGTTCCTGTCCAGAAGTAACCCCCAAACTAAAGCAATACTTAGTACAATATCACACCAGAACAAAGCGGAAAAGCGCTTGTAACAGTTGATGCAGCATAACTTATATGTAAATCTAAAATATCCCCTCATGTTTGGTATCTTTAGAAACTACAGACCTTCAGGTTTCTAGGTGCAATGTAGTTTTCACTCAAAAGCCAAATACCTTTTGTCAGTGCATTGTGAAATTTGGAAGTTTTTTTGACATTTTTTTTTTTTTCTAAAACGTAAACTTGGACGCATGATCAAATGTGGATTTGACAAAAAAAAAATCTCATAAAAATTTTCTAACAAAGGCAAATTTGAAAGACAAATTTCTACTGAATAAAATGATGCCCCATATGTATGGGTGCACATAAAGACATGGGCACCAAACACTCCAAAGCAGGGGCAATGCACAAGGGCAATTACAGCTAAAAATGTGGGTGCTGTGCTCTTTGTGCACTACCTGCAGTTTTTCAGTGTTAACCCCCCCTACTTGTGAAATAACCCCCACAAACTATATATTTCTGAAAAGTGCACACCTTCAGCTATTCAGAGACACCACTCTTCTCTTTCTACATAGAAAATTGTGGCCGCAGTCCCTTGCAGAAGTCAGCGCTTTGGTCAGAAATCGAGGAAAAAACTGATAAAAAACCTAGATTTCTCCCCAAAATCTCCATGGCAACTACCAAAAACTTACTAAACATCAATCTGCAAGTTCCCCTGAATAAAACAATACCCCATATGTATGGGTACACATAAAGACGTGGCCACCAAATGCCCCAAAACAGGGGCAATGCATAAGGGCAATTTCAGTTGAAATTTTGGGGGCTGCGCTCTATGTGCACTTCCTGCAGTTTTTCAGTGTTAACCCCCCCTACCTGTAAAATAACCCCCACAAACTATATATTTCTGAAAAGTGTACACCTTCAGCTATTCAGAGACACCACTCTCCTCTTTCTACATGGAAAATTGTGGCCGCAGTCCCTTGCAGAAGTCAGCGCATTGGTCAGAAATCAAGGAAAAACCAGATACAAACCTAGATTTCTCCCCAAAATCTCCATGGCAACTACCAAAAACTTACTAAACATCAATCTGCAAGTTCCCCTGAATAAAACGATACCCCATATGTATGGGTACACATAAAGAGGTGGCCACCAAATGCCCCAAAACAGGGGCAATGCATAAGGGCAATTTCAGTTGAAATTTTGGGGGCTGTGCTCTATGTGCACTTCCTGCAGTTTTTCAGTGTTAACCCCCCCTACCTGTAAAATAACCCCCACAAACTATATATTTCTGAAAAGTGCACACCTTCAGCTATTCAGAGACACCACTCTCCTCTTTCTACATGGAAAATTGTGGCCGCAGTCCCTTGCAGAAGTCAGCGCATTGGTCAGAAATCAAGGAAAAAACAGACACAAACCTAGATTTCTCCCCAAAATCTCCATGGCAACTACCAAAAACTTACTAAACATCAATCTGCAAGTTCCCCTGAATAAAACGATACCCCATATGTATGGGTACACATAAAGACGTGGCCACCAAATGCCCCAAAACAGGGGCAATGCATAAGGGCAATTTCAGTTGAAATTTTGGGGGCTGCGCTCTATGTGCACTTCCTGCAGTTTTTCAGTGTTAACCCCCCCTACCTGTAAAATAACCCCCACAAACTATATATTTCTGAAAAGTGCACACCTTCAGCTATTCAGAGACACCACTCTCCTCTTTCTACATGGAAAATTGTGGCCGCAGTCCCTTGCAGAAGTCAGCGCATTGGTCAGAAATCAAGGAAAAAACAGACACAAACCTAGATTTCTCCCCAAAATCTCCATGGCAACTACCAAAAACTTACTAAACATCAATCTGCAAGTTCCCCTGAATAAAACGATACCCCATATGTATGGGTACACATAAAGACGTGGCCACCAAATGCCCCAAAACAGGGGCAATGCATAAGGGCAATTTCAGTTGAAATTTTGGGGGCTGCGCTCTATGTGCACTTCCTGCAGTTTTTCAGTGTTAACCCCCCCTACCTGTAAAATAACTCCCGCAAACTATATATTTCCAAAAAGTGCACACCTTCAGCTATTCAGAGACACCACTCTCCTCTTTCTACATGGAAAATTGTGGCCGCAGTCCCTTGCAGAAGTAAGCGCATCGGTCAGAAATCAAGGAAAAACCAGATACAAACCTAGATTTCTCCCCAAAATCTCCATGGCAACTACCAAAAACTTACTAAACATCAATCTGCAAGTTCCCCTGAATAAAACGATACCCCATATTAGTGCTGGGCGGTATACCGGTAAAAACCGATCACCGGTGTTTTTTTTGAAACCGATATGCATTTTCTACATACCCCCATACCGGTGTGCTTGAATACTTCCGGGTGCGCACGTGACGTCAGCGCGCACGTGACGTCAGCGCGCACACTCTACAAAAGCGCCATCGCATTCAGAGTCGGATACCAATGTGAGCGGTCGGGGGTGGGGGTGCCTGGCAAGTAATTATATTTTATGTGAAGGGGATGGGGGGGTGTTATTTATGTGAAGGGGATGGGGGGGTTGTGATGGGGTGGGGGGTTATATTTATGTGAAGGGGATGGGGGGCTGTTTGGGGTGGGGTGGGGGGGGTGTGCGGATGGGGGGTGTTTGGGGGGGTGGGGGGGGGTGTTGGGTTGGGGGCGGATGGGGGGTGGGGTGTTTGGGGGGGTTGGGGGGGTTGGGGGGGAGTGTGCGGATGGGGGGGTGTTTGGGGTGGGGTTGGGGGGTGTGTGCGGATGGGGGGGTGTTTGGGGTGGGGTGGGGTGGGGGGGTGTGTGCGGATGGGGGGGTGTTTGGGGTGGGGGGGGTGCGTGCGGATGGGGGGTGTTTGGGGTGGGGTGGGGACGTGCGTGCGGATGGGGGGGTGGGGGGGCTGCGTGCGGATGGGGGGTTGTTTGGGGTGGTGGGGGGGTGTTTGGGGTGGTGGGGGGGGTGCGGGTGGCGGGTGTTTGGGGTGGTCACCTAATCATGCATGGGGAAAAAAAAATACCGTCAAATACCGTGATACCGATATAATTTTGAAAAATACCGTGATATAAATTTTTGGTCATACCGCCCGGCACTACCCCATATGTATGGGTACACATAAAGACGTGGCCACCAAATGCCCCAAAACAGGGGCAATGCATAATAATGGGGCTGCAATTTATGTGCACATCTCAAAGCTTTTCAGACAAATTTGCCCCTTACCTGTGAAAAAAACCATATAAACTGTATATTGATTAAAAAAAGACAACTTCAGCTATTCAGAGACACCACTCTTCTCTTTCTACATGGAAAATTGTGGCCGCAGTCCCTTGCAGAAGTCAGTGCTTTGGTCAGAAATTAAGGAAAAACCAGATACAAACCTAGATTTTGGTCAGAAATCAAGGAAAAACCAGATAAAAAACCTAGATTTCTCCCCAAAATCTCCATGGCAACTACCAAAAACTTACTAAACCTCAATTTGCAAGTTCCCCTGAATAAAACGATACCCCATATGTATGGGTGCACATAAAGACGTGTCCACCAAATGCCCCCAAACAGGGGCAATGCATAAGGGGGGGGCTGTGCTCTATGTGCTCTACCTGCAGTTATTTAGTCTAAACACCCCCATACCTGTGAAATAACCCCCACAAACTATATATTTCCAAAAAGTGCACACCTTCAGCTATTCAGAGACACCACTCTTCTCTTTCTACATGGAAAATTGTGGCCACAGTCCCTTGCAGAAGTCAGCGCTTTGGTCAGAAATCAAGGAAAAACCAGATACAAACCTAGATTTCTCCCCAAAATCTCCATGGCAACTACCAAAAACTTACTAACCATTAATCTGCAAGTTCCCCTGAATAAAACGATACCCCATATGTATGGGTGCACATAAAGACGTGGCCACCAAATGCCCCAAAACTGGGGCAATGCATAAGGGCAATTTCAGTTGAAATTTTGGGGGCTGCGCTCTATGTGCACTACCTGCAGTTTTTCAGTGTTAACCCCCCCTACCTGTGAAATAACCCCCACAATCTATATATTTACGAAAAGTGCACACCTTCAGCTATTCAGAGACACCACTCTTCTCTTTCTACATGGAAAATTGTGGCCGCAGTCCCTTGCAGAAGTCAGTGCTTTGGTCAGAAATCAAGGAAAAACCAGATACAAACCTAGATTTTGGTCAGAAATCAAGGAAAAACCAGATAAAAAACCTAGATTTCTCCCCAAAATCTCCATGGCAACTACCAAAAACTTACTAAACCTCAATTTGCAAGTTCCCCTGAATAAAACGATACCCCATATGTATGGGTGCACATAAAGACGTGGCCACCAAATGCCCCCTAACAGGGGCAATGCATAACGGGGGGCTTTGCTCTACCTGCAGTTATTTAGTCTAAACACCCCCATACCTGTGAAATAACCCCCGCAAACTATATATTTCCAAAAAGTGCACACCTTCAGCTATTCAGAGACACCACTCTTCTCTTTCTACATGGAAAATTGTGGCCGCAGTCCCTTGCAGAAGTCAGCGCATTGGTCAGAAATCAAGGAAAAACCAGATAAAAAACCTAGATTTCTCCCCAAAATCTCCATGGCAACTACCAAAAACTTACTAAACCTCAATTTGCAAGTTCCCCTGAATAAAACGATACCCCATATGTATGGGTGCACATAAAGACGTGGCCACCAAATGCCCCAAAACTGGGGCAATGCATAAGGGCAATTTCAGTTGAAATTTTGGGGGCTGCGCTCTATGTGCACTACCTGCAGTTTTTCAGTGTTAACCCCCCTACCTGTGAAATAACCCCCACAATCTATATATTTACGAAAAGTGCACACCTTCAGCTATTCAGAGACACCACTCTTCTCTTTCTACATGGAAAATTGTGGCCGCAGTCCCTTGCAGAAGTCAGCGCTTTGGTCAGAAATCAAGGAAAAACCAGATACAAACCTAGATTTTGGTCAGAAATCAAGGAAAAACCAGATACAAACCTAGATTTCTCCCCAAAATCTCCATGGCAACTACCAAAAACTTGCTAAACCTCAATTTGCAAGTTCCCCTGAATAAAACGATACCCCATATGTATGGGTGCACATAAAAACGTGGCCACCAAATGCCCCCAAACAGGGGCAATGCATAAGGGGGGTCTGTGCTCTATGTGCTCTACCTGCAGTTATTTAGTCTAAACACCCCCCTACCTGTGAAATAACCCCCACAAACTATATATTTATGAAAAGTGCACAGCTTCAGCTATTCAAAGACACCACTCTTCTCTTTCTACATGGAAAATTGTGGCCGCAGTCCCTTGCAGAAGTCACGCTTTGGTCAGAAATCAAGGAAAAACCAGATACAAACCTAGATTTCTCCCCAAAATCTCCATGGCAACTACCAAAAACTTACTAACCATAAATCTGCAAGTTCCCCTGAATAAAACGATACCCCATATGTATGGGTGCACATAAGTACATGGCCGCCAAACCTGAAAATGCATAATATTGGGGCTGCACTCTATGCACCCCTTTTTTTTTTGCCTGCACCCGAATGAATGGAATACGCTCGGGTGCAGGCACATGTAGCCGATATACGCATGAAAACGCGTGAGAATGCAAAGTTTTCATGCGTATATCGGCTACATGTGCCTGCACCCGAGCGTATTCCATTCATTCGGGTGCAGGCACAAGTAGCAGGCGTAGGGCTGAATTTTCGGCAAGCGTTTTTCCACTTGCTGAAAAAATCAGCCCTACGCCATGTGTGGCATCAGCCTAACCCTTGGCAATAGAAACTACCAGAACAATCTTAGCACCTCTGGACCTTTCTAGAACAACTGAAATCAAATGAAGTTAAAATGGAATAAAACCACTAAAAGCAATCAAAGAACAATAATTGCAATGAAATCGGTGGTCAGAGCCCTGGATCCACCAATGTCACTGCAAAAGCAACCTTTTTGGGGCACTAAATACACAATAAAGAACAATGCAAAGATAAAACACCATAAAATCAGTAAATTCAAATAAAAACCAACAGAAGAACAATTATTGCAATGAAATCGGTGGCCAGAGCCCTGGATCCACCAATGTCACTGCAAATTCAGCACCCAATAGCAATACAAAAGTTATAGTGCAATAGAATAATTCAAAAACAGAAATCAATTATAAAATGCAAAAAAAACACTAAAATGCAACCAAATAAATCAGATAATTATAGAGCAAGATCAGAAATAAAGTTTTAGTAAAAAAAAAAGACTGCCAGAGAAAGCAAAGAAAGAAAGAAAAGAAAAGAAAGAAAGAAAAAAAAAAAAAAAGTGTAAGTGTAAGTGTGTGTGTAAGTGTCTGTGTGTGCTTGGGAAAGTTGTAAATAAGTGTGTATGTGTGTAAAAGTGTAATAATGACAAAGATAGAAGAAGAAATGGAAAAAAAAAAAAAAAAATTTTAGACAGTTGAGATAGAAATAAGCAAAATAAACAGTGGTTAGAGAGTTGTAGTTCAGCTTACACAATGCAGGCAGGCGATCAGGGCGACCAATCTGGCAGGAAGGCAGCAGGAAGGCAGCAGGGGGGCTCCAGCAGTCTCACGTGGCAGCAGAGTGAAGAGGCGACGGCGGGGGCGGCGACAATTAAAGGGACAGCAGTGGACACGTCATCAATGCGTGTCCACTGCTGTCATTGGCTGAGGACCCGGATCGGCGGCGCTGGGGGACCCGGATCGGTGAGTATGTCCTCTCTTGCTCGTTGCCTAGGGGGTTGTGCAGGCTTTACAAGCGCTGCGCTGCTTTAAAAGCGAGCGCAGCGCTTGTAAACCCATTAGTGCTGTAGGACGTAGATTCTACGTTCTATGGCACTTTGGTCCCTTGGTACCTAGGACGTAGAATCTACGTCCTATGGCACTAAAAAGGTTAAAGAATTACGTTCATGTTACTTAGTGGAGGGCTGCTGCGCTGCTTCTCATGTACACCAGCCCTGTATCCCTCAGCCCTTACAGCAAACCGTAGCTTATATGTTCTACTGATCATTTCTAGAAGATTAAAATAACACCAAATACATGAATAGAATTTATATCATTTCCTTTTGAAGAATGTAATTTTTCTTAGTTTCCTTTTACTTTTCCTGCCTGCTAAAAGTGCAGTTTGTGTTATGAGTACACTTTATCTGGAACATAACAGGAAATAACTTTTTATGTATAAAACAATACAAAAATATCCCTTCCTACTTCTGTTTCCTTACTCTTAGGATTATTACATGTCGGGAACAATTTGTCACTCCCAGCAGGAAATATTTTATAACAGAGGCACAACAGGCAATACTGCCTGATTTTTAAGTTGTATTTACATTTATATGTTTTCATTATAAATCTAATCTGGCATAGATTATCTGGATATTTCTGTTAATTCATATGATTGAAAGATGTCATACTGTTATTCATTGGTAGAACTTCCATTAGGGAAGTAGTGGAGACGGCCATACTCACCAGATAGTAGTGAGAGTTGGTGCCTATAGTAGCAGTGGGATAATAGCCTCTGGGAAGGGACTGGGGCTGTGGGATAGCAGGTATAGTAGGGAGAGATGGTGCCTATAGTAGCAGTGGGATAATAGCCTCTGGGAAGGGACTGGGGCTGTGGGATAGCAGGTATAGTAGGGAGAGATGGTGCCTATAGTAGCAGTGGGATAATAGCCTCTGGGAAGGGACTGGGGCTGTGGGATAGCAGGTATAGTAGGGAGAGATGGTGCCTATAGTAGCAGTGGGGGGATAATAGCCTCTGGGAAGGGACTGGGGCTGTGGGATAGCAGGTATAGTAGGGAGAGATGGTGCCTATAGTAGCAGTGGGATAATAGCCTCTGGGAAGGGACTGGGGCTGTGGGATAGCAGGTATAGTAGGGAGAGATGGTGCCTATAGTAGCAGTGGGATAATAGCCTCTGGGAAGGGACTGGGGCTGTGGGATAGCAGGTATAGTAGGGAGAGATGGTGCCTATAGTAGCAGTGGGGGGATAATAGCCTCTGGGAAGGGACTGGGGCTGTGGGATAGCAGGTATAGTAGGGAGAGATGGTGCCTATAGTAGCAGTGGGGGGATAATAGCCTCTGGGAAGGGACTGGGGCTGTGGGATAGCAGGTATAGTAGGGAGAGATGGTGCCTATAGTAGCAGTGGGATAATAGCCTCTGGGAAGGGACTGGGGCTGTGGGATAGCAGGTATAGTAGGGAGAGATGGTGCCTATAGTAGCAGTGGGATAATAGCCTCTGGGAAGGGACTGGGGCTGTGGGATAGCAGGTATAGTAGGGAGAGATGGTGCCTATAGTAGCAGTGGGGGGATAATAGCCTCTGGGAAGGGACTGGGGCTGTGGGATAGCAGGTATAGTAGGGAGAGATGGTGCCTATAGTAGCAGTGGGGGGATTAATAGCCTCTGGGAAGGGACTGGGGCTGTGGGATAGCAGGTATAGTAGGGAGAGATGGTGCCTATAGTAGCAGTGGGGGTATAATAGCCTCTGGGAAGGGACTGTGGCTGTGGGATAGCAGGTATAGTAGGGAGAGATGGTGCCTATAGTAGCAGTGGGATAATAGCCTCTGGGAAGGGACTGGGGCTGTGGGATAGCAGGTATAGTAGGGAGAGATGGTGCCTATAGTAGCAGTGGGGGGATAATAGCCTCTGGGAAGGGACTGGGGCTGTGGGATAGCAGGTATAGTAGGGAGAGATAGTGCCTATAGTAGCAGTGGGGGATAATAGCCTCTGGGAAGGGACTGGGGCTGTGGGATAGCAGGTATAGTAGGGAGAGATGGTGCCTATAGTAGCAGTGGGGGGATAATAGCCTCTGGGAAGGGACTGGGGCTGTGGGATAGCAGGTATAGTAGGGAGAGATGGTGCCTATAGTAGCAGTGGGATAATAGCCTCTGGGAAGGGACTGGGGCTGTGGGATAGCAGGTATAGTAGGGAGAGATGGTGCCTATAGTAGCAGTGGGGGGATAATAGCCTCTGGGAAGGGACTGGGGCTGTGGGATAGCAGGTATAGTAGGGAGAGATGGTGCCTATAGTAGCAGTGGGATAATGAGGTTGCCAAATTAGATATATTAAGTATGGAGACTGTTCATGGTAAATAATATTCATATGAATTCCGCTTACTATATTTATACCCAGAGTATATACCATAAGCTAACACTGCATGACTTTTAAACACCTATAACAACAACCAGCTATTTCAGGCATCAGCAGTACAGACAAATCCTTGTTCGGTTTCTATAAAAAGCAGATCAGTTTGATACCATCACAATACTGACATAACATCCAAGTTATTCTGGTATTAAAATGAACACAGTTTATATAGTGAAAGAAAGATTTCCAAGAAATTGTTTAAAACAAATTGCCTGTTAAAGTTACAAGTTGGGTTGAAAAAAAGTCAATGAAGTTCAAACCCTCATATATAAACATATTTATACAGACCTTTGTATACACTCACATATATGAACTATATATACCAAGTAACTACTGTAACTCTAGATCTTAGGACAATGAAAGTCAAAAACCAATTCAGCTGAAAGAAAAGGCCCTTATGAAAGCAATAACATTAGCGTGTCTCTCAAGGAAGCTTCATTGCTGTATAATCCAGAATGTCAACGAAAAATATTTTTCTAGTACCAATCTTTTAGGCAAAATAGAAGAGCGCTGGGAACCCTGGTTTTGCCGACGCCCTTTTGGGGCCCCGTACTTTCTTTTGTGGGGATGACAGGGATTCTAAATACAGGTATGGGATCCCTTATCCGGAAGCCCATTATCCAGAAAGCTCTGAATTACGGAAAGCCTGTCTCCCATAGACTCCATTTTAATCAAATAATTCAGAATTTTAAAACTGATTTCCTTTTTCTCTGTAATAATACAACAGTACCTGTACTTGATCCCAACTAAGATATAATTGCCCCTTATTGGGGGCAGAACAGCCCTATTGGGTTTATTTAATGGTTAAATGATTCCCTTTTCTCTGTAATAATAAAACAGTACCTGTACTTGATCCCAACTAAGATATAATTACCCCTTATTGGGGGCAGAACAGCCCTATTGGGTTTATTTAATGGTTAAATGATTTACTTTTCTCTGTAATAATAAAACAGTACCTGTACTTGATCCCAACTAAGATATAATTACCCCTTATTGGGGCAAAACAGTCCTATTGGGTTTATTTCATGGTTAAATGATTCCCTTTTCTCTGTAATAATAAAACAGTACCTGTACTTGATCCCAACTAAGATATAATTACCCCTTATTGGGGGCAGAACAGCCCTATTGGGTTTATTTAATGGTTAAATGATTCCCTTTTCTCTGTAATAATAAAACAGTACCTGTACTTGATCCCAACTAAGATATAATTACCCCTTATTGGGGGCAGAACAATCCTATTGGGTTTAATTAATGGTTTATTGATTTTTTAGCAGACTTAAGGTATGGAGACCCAAATTACAGAAAGACCCCTTATCCGGAATACCTTTGGTCCCGAGCATTTCTGGATACCAGGTCCTATACCTGTACTGCCACGGTTGATATAAAAACACAGTACAAAAGAGATCAGGCAGAGGCAACTTCAGAGTCAGGCAATGGTCAATGGCAGAGGAGATTCAGCGTCAAAAACCAGGCAGAGAGTCTAAAACCAGTAGCGCAAACGAAAGCAAGACTTTAGCTATGACCTAGAAACTTAGAACCAGCCTGGGTAATGAAAATACACAAAGTAGAGCTTTTAACTTTGAATTTGGCGCCAAAGTGATGTCAGCATGTCTACTGATGTCACAACGTGGCTTAAAGCCCTACAGCTTAAACAGGGCCGCCATCAGAAATCACAGGGCCCCCCACAACAAAATTTTGTGGGCCCCCCCTCCTCCTACACCCTGCCCCCCAGTGACCCCTCCCATCAGTACAAAGGACACACAGACATTGGTAGCCAGCGACCCCCTAAAACATTGGTAGCCAGAGCCCCCCTAAAACATCGGTAGCCAGCCCAGGGCCCCCTAAAACATTTCTGGTTCTCCCCCAGTGTCCTCCTTGCTGCATCCTGCTCCCCCTACATCCTCCAGCTCCTCCCCCAGCGTCCTCCCCAGTATCCTCCAGCTCCCCCCCCCAGCATCCGCCTTCTTCCTGCACCTGCTGTGTCCCATGGCTCACTGCTGCATCCACTGTTTTATAAGGTTGCACCCCCTGCTTACTGACGTCACACATACACACGGGGCGCAACCAGTCACGGTCGGGCCCCCTTTAAAGCGAAGGATCGTCTGGGCCCCGGGACAACGGTAGCCCCTGTTCCCCTCATATGGGGTATGGGGTTCATATGGGGTTCTTCTGCACAGAAGAACTTCACTGTATCCACCATTCAGTCACAATTTAAAGGATAAATGGGCTTATTTATCACTTTTTCGAGTTTGAATCTGAGAGTTTTTTCTCATTTGAATAAAATCGTGTTTAAAACAAAAACCTCAAATGTTCACTTATTTATTAATATGGAAAACTTGTTCAAATACTCAAAAAACTCAAATACCTGAAATTTGTTAGTTTACAAACTCTATAACAAAACCTCAAAAATCTTGAATTGAAAAAATGCTTGATTTTGTTTTGGGCAACTCCCATTAACTTCTCCGTTAATTTGCGAGTTTTCAGGTGCCAAAGTTTTACATTCGGGGTTTTTTTTGCATATGATAAATATTGGACATTCAAGCTTTTGAACCATAATCTGAATACTTGGAAGTTTAGCCTGGAAATTTTTTTATTTGAATGTTGATAAATCACCCCCTGATGGGCTTATTTATGAATTTATCAAGTTTGTGAGTGTTAGAGTTTTTTCCTACTTTGAATACCCCACATTTTACAAAAAACTCAAATGTTTGCTTATTTATTAAAAAATCCAAATATGAATAACTCGGTTGAATATAAAAATTAAAAAACTCAAAAATCTCATATCAAAAATATGGCTTGATTTTGCCACAGGCAACTCCTATTGACTTCTAAATAGACCACAAGCTTTTGGATGCTGAAGTCTTGCATTTAAGTTTTTGAATTTTTTTGTACTTATAAATATCAAACATTTGAGTTTATAAACCATAAATCGAATATTGGGAGTTTTAGTGCAAAACAATCTGAATCATGGAAAAAATTCAAATTCGAACATTGATAAATCTCCCTCCAATTGTACATCCTAAAATTTCACTTTGACCTTCATGCTGGGAGTGTCTAGCAGAGCAGAAAAGCATTCAACTTAGCACCCACATCTCCCTCTAGATGTCTTTTAGGCCTGGTCCCCTTGCCTTGGCCTTCCATTTCCTGATTACATTCCTTACAGTTGAAACTGACAGTTTAAACCTCTGAGATAGCTTTTTGTAGCCTTCCCCTAGATTATGATACTGAACAATCTTTGTTTTCAGATCTTTTGAGAGTTGCTTTGAGGATCCCACGCTGTCACTCTTCAGAGGAAAGTCAAACAGAAGCACAACTTGCAATTGGCCACCTTAAATACCTTGTCTCATGATTGGACACTCCTGCCTATAAAGTTCAAGGCTTAATGAGCTAATCCAACCAATTTAGTGTTGCCAGTAATCAGTATTGAGCAGTTACATACATTCATATTAGCAAAATTACAAGAGTACCCACATTTTTGCACAGCCAGTTTTTCACATTTGATTTAATATCATACAATTAAATTCTGCTTCACTAAATATCTTTGTTCAGAAAACACCCCAGCACTCAGATGTTCCTGGGAAATGATATGAATGACACACCATCTTTTTTGTTGAAAGGGGAGTAAATTACTATGCAGGCTGAGAGGGGTTCCCATTGGGTATGCTGGGAATTGTAGTTCAACAAGCCCATCTCACACTTCCTCAGACCTTAGTTTGTTAAAATCAATGATTTCCTACCTGTAACCCTTTAGTTACCATTGTCCCCTGGCAGACTTCAAGAGAGCCATGACTTGGACATGTAATATCAAGCATTACGCCATGCAAATAATATCCAGAATGCTTGGACACAGGGTTTTACGGATAAAGGATCGTTCCATAATTTGGGTCCCTATACTTTAACTAATAAATCATTTACACATTAAATTGCTCTTCAATAAGGATTAATTTTAGCTTAGCTGGGATCAAGTACAAGGCAAATGTATTTTTTACTGAGCAAAAGGAAATCATTTTTTTAAAATTTAATTATTTGCTTTAAATGGAGCCTATGGGAGATGGCTGTCCCGTACTTTGGGGCTTTCTGGATAACGGATTGCATACCTGTATGTACACTTCTGCTTCTGGCCTTTTCTGGACATTGGGGCCCTTCCCAGGCTGGGAGCCCTGGACAAATGCCCCTTCTATTGACACTGGCAGACCCAGAGCAGTAGAACACAGTGCTGATTGCAACCAATCAAGTAACTTTATCCCAACACAACAACCAATCACAAATCATTCCTATCACTCCTTCGCTTCAAATCTGTATTATTTCCCACAAGCTTAATGGAGCCATTGTTTCCCTAATGAGGCTTCTAATAAGAAAGCCTACTGGCCCCGAGGATCCACTTTCTCAGCCAGGTTTTCATGTAAAGAGAGGTTCTTCAGCCAAAACGAAAGCAATAAAAGTTGTTTTTGGTACTGTGTTCTCAATATTCCGCAAGGGGCTTGAATTGGGCGCTCTATTCCGCTGGCAAAACAATATTCTATTCATTCAGTAAAATACTCCCATTTTTCAGCACTAATTGTTTTCCTGGGAAGGCTACGGATGTGCTCTCAGTAATTGCAATAGGTTGAAATTAAAAGTTGGGTAATGTGCTCTGAATTGCCAGTGCCCCCAGTCCCCTGACAATACCAGGGCTGTTACCTTCTGGCCTGCGTTACCAGAGCAGCTCAGGGAAAAGAAAAAAAACCTAATGCATTTAGAATTTAGCATTGTTCCTCACAGGGACCTCCTGGACCTAAAAATAAAAGGTTAAATGGTTATATAATCATAAAGACAAAATTAAAAAAATAAATGTGGAAGCTTCATCATGCTTTATGGCCAAGATTCTAGCTATCTTTATAAAACAGTATTCTGTCCTATCGGATCTCCCCCATTGTAAGCAGCAGTCCTGCCCTGCTTTATGGCTGAGATTCTAGCTATCTGTATAACAGAGCATTCTGTCACAGTGGCACAGATCCTATCTGATCCCCCCATTGTAAGCAGCAGTCCTGCCCTGCTTTATGGCTGAGATTCTAGCTATCTGTATAACAGAGCATTCTGTCACAGTGGCACAGATCCTATCTGATCCCCCCATTGTAAGCAGCAGTCCTGCCCTGCTTTATGGCTGAGATTCTAGCTATCTGTATAACAGAGCATTCTGTCACAGATCCTATCTGATCCCCCCCCCCCCCCCCATTGTAAGCAGCAGTCCTGTCCTGCTTTATGGCTGAGATTCTAGCTATCTGTATAACAGAGCATTCTGTCACAGATCCTATCTGATCCCCCCCCCCCCCATTGTAAGCAGCAGTCCTGTCCTGCTTTATGGCTGAAATTCTAGCTATCTGTATAACAGAGTATTCTATCACAGTGGCACAGATCCTATCTGATCCCCCCCATTGTAAGCAGCAGTCCTGCCCTGCTTTATGGCTGAGATTCTAGCTATCTGTATAACAGAGCATTCTGTCACAGTGGCACAGATCCTATCTGATCCCCCCCATTGTAAGCAGCAGTCCTGCCCTGCTTTATGGCTGAGATTCTAGCTATCTGTATAACAGAGCATTCTGTCACAGTGGCACAGATCCTATCTGATCCCCCCCATTGTAAGCAGCAGTCCTGCCCTGCTTTATGGCTGAGATTCTAGCTATCTGTATAACAGAGCATTCTGTCACAGTGGCACAGATCCTATCTGATCCCCCCCATTGTAAGCAGCAGTCCTACCTTGCTTTATGACTGAGATTCTAGCTATCTGTATAACAGAGCATTCTGTCACAGTGACACAGATCCTATCTGATCCCCCCATTGTAAGCAGCAGTCCTGTCCTGCTTTATGGCTGAGATTCTAGCTATCTGTATAACAGAGCATTCTGTCACAGTGGCACAGACCCTATCTGATCTCCCCCATTGTAAGCAGCAGTCCTGCCCTGCTTTATGGCTGAGATTCTAGCTATCTGTATAACAGAGCATTCTGTCACAGTGGCACAGATCCTATCTGATCCCCCCCATTGTAAGCAGCAGTCCTGCCCTGCTTTATGGCTGAGATTCTAGCTATCTGTATAACAGAGCATTCTGTCACAGTGGCACAGATCCTATCTGGACCCCCCCCCCCCCCCCCCATTGTAAGCAGCAGTCCTGCCCTGCTTTATGGCTGAGATTCTAGCTATCTGTATAACAGAGCATTCTGTCACAGTGGCACAGATCCTATCTGATCCCCCCCATTGTAAGCAGCAGTCCTGCCCTGCTTTATGGCTGAGATTCTAGCTATCTGTATAACAGAGCATTCTGTCACAGTGGCACAGATCCTATCTGATCCCCCCCATTGTAAGCAGCAGTCCTGCCCTGCTTTATGGCTGAGATTCTAGCTATCTGTATAACAGAGCATTCTGTCACAGTGGCACAGATCCTATCTGATCCCCCCATTGTAAGCAGCAGTCCTGCCCTGCTTTATGGCTGAGATTCTAGCTATCTGTATAACAGAGCATTCTGTCACAGTGGCACAGATCCTATCTGATCCCCCCATTGTAAGCAGCAGTCCTGCCCTGCTTTATGGCTGAGATTCTAGCTATCTGTATAACAGAGCATTCTGTCACAGTGGCACAGACCCTATCTGATCCCCCCATTGTAAGCAGCAGTCCTGCCCTGCTTTATGGCTGAGATTCTAGCTATCTGTATAACAGAGCATTCTGTCACAGTGGCACAGATCCTATCTTTGGATCCAACTATTACTTAGTCTGACAGCACCCACACAGGATCAGACTGTGCCAAGAGGCAAATATTTTGGTATTATTAGAAAACAATATTTTTATTTCTCTTCCAAATTCCTATGTTAAGAATATGCATTACTGGCTAAATCTAAAGGAGATACCAGGAGAAGCTTCCAGGAATAAAATAAATAATAAACCCACACAACAGTTGTCACGATGAAAATAACTGGCAAACAAGCAATGAGCTTAACAGACTAGTAATACAAGTATAAAACTGTGTGAGGAGCATTACTCAGCTTCCGGTATGACGGTAACCGAGAATTTAAGGGACTAAAATGGTTGTTTATGAACACAAACCATCATTATATTACCCACAATGCCTTTTTCCCCTGAATTTCAGCATGATTGCAGCAGTGCATCTGGCAGAATTGTACCTGGTTAGTAAAAATGACTGCAACTATGGTTGTGTGTCCTTGTATATTAGGGACAAGTTAAAACAGTGTGTAATTTCCAAGCGCTCCAGTGTTTCTCTGCGTCAGTTGTCGCCCTTGTGCCCAATTCATTAACGCACATTATAAAGTCACAATAGCACATTTACAAACACAGCTGCAAGTCTGATGGTGCTGTAATAGGCGCAAATGTTCCTTGTAGTAACGGGACATCACAAGCTGTGGTTTCACTTTTGTCCTGCAGCTGGCCAATTTAAAATGTACGGTTATCTGGTAACCAGGGCCCCACATACTCTAGCAACTAGGCAGCAGTTCTAAAGACAGCCTGGAATATGGGTTGTACATAAAACAGCACTAGGAGCGGTGGTGCTTTTCAGGGCCCCCTTTCTTCTACGCTCCCCATTTAAGGAGACATATCATATATAAATGTATGAGTGAATTATACTCCTCTAAATATAGAAGGATTGTGCTTAAAAAAGTTGTTTCAGAATGATTTATTGAGAAATTCCCCATTCCCCCAAACCCCACTAGTCCCGCCCACCTGTTCCACTTCCTGCTGGCTGAATTCTCTGGATGTGCAGGGGAGCTGGCAGCACTCAGCACACTGCACTGTAGGATAGGAACCAATCAGCAGCTAGGCTGACCTGATAGGGAACTGAAGCCTGTCTTTGCTTGTGTGAGTGCAGGGCTGTGATTGGCTCTCCCTCTCCTACTGTGCTCCTGGCAGGGACCATTAGGACACGCCCAACCCTCATTTCAAACATGGACAGAGAAGTGATAGGATCTATAGGGAGCTCCAATAAAAGGGCCATTTTTACAGATAGGATTATTTTTTACCATAAAGTCAAACCAGCACCGTATATTATTCATATTCATATCCTACAGTTCATATCAGTAAAACTACTGCATAAATAGCCAGCGAATACTCTGTTAACCCCAAACTTGACAGTAACATCTCTACATAGCCAAAGACCACTAGGCTCTGCCGACTTCCCTCCTGAGCCTACCTCTTTTATATGCTCGGCTGCACCTCCCCTTTGTGGCGTCACTAACGTGCGTCTGCGTATGTGACGCCTCACTGGCACGCAAAAAGGGGAGGTGCGGTTCAGGGAGGGAGGGAATGGAAAGGGGAGGAGCGATTCAGGGAGGGAGGGAAAAGGGGAGGTGCGGTTGAGGGAGAAGGGCAGGCGTAGGGTACGGTGTGACCGAGGGCCGGGTACCTAAACAAGGCGGTCCCTAGGCAAGTGCTTGGGGCGCCTAGTGGGTAATGCTGCTCTGCCCACCTATACGGTACAAGTAGACGCCTCATGTTACAATAAACCTAACCTAAACCGGCATTTTTTTTTCTTTTTGTGCTACAGAAATAAAAGATAATAATTTGCAATTAAAAAAAAACCTTTGGGTCTCGGAAATAGAAATGTTCCGTGTTGGCGGGGCCCAGTCTGTCTGAGCCGCCATAAAGCAAATACATGAAGTCTAGCGCTTCTGCCTGTGTTATTGTGAGCGCTGCGGCAGAGTCGGACCGAATAAAGACGCATTCACTAACGGCACAGGCGCGACGTGCTGCAGTTCCCTGAAGCTCCACTAGGGGTCGCGGTGTAGCTGCTGCTGCTGCTTTACACTGAGTGTTATGCTACGGAAAGGGGCAGAGCTAGGGGCTTTACACAGTGACAGAGCGCAGGATTGCGGTGCGGGCAGCAGCTCAGTTCGTTCTCTCCGGGATCTGACACATTGGGCACTCGGTTTTCTTCTACAGTCTCCGGATCCTGACAATGACCTTCTATGTGCAACCATGGATTTTCCTTCCTTGCGGGCGGAGGAGTGTGAGGGCCAATTAAAGCTGCGATCCTTTGCCTGAATCAGGTGATCGGCTGCCTGGCTGGGGGTCTCTGCCTCTGCACAAGCTTCTCCTTGGGGGTCTCTAGTCGCCTGTCGCTCCGCTGTTGCAGCTACACAGGGGGATCCCCTGGCAGCGACTTGTTATTAAAGGAGGGGGGGGGATTCTCCCATTCGGATCCCATAGGTGCTGCCTTGTTCTGGGTTTGTGTGCCTATTGATTCTGGATTGATCTGAAACATGGAGGCTGTTATAGAGAAGGAATGCAGCGCTCTGGGGGGGCTCTTCCAGAACATCATCAGCGACATGAAGGTAAGAGGGGGCCATTTCTGTTATAAAGAGACAGGTGTTCAGGGACATTTAAATTGCTTTTATTAAAGGACCCAGCAAAGCAGTGTAACCTTCACCCCCCCATTGGAAAAAAAAACTGATCAGATCTGGGCTTTGATCTCTTTATTATTATTATTTATAAAGCGCCAACATATCCCGCAGCGCTGTACAATAAGTGGGTTACATACATTGGACATACAGAGTAACATATAAAGCAATCAGTAACCGATTCAAGAGGGGAAGAGAGCCCTGCCCAAAAGAGCTTACAATCTCTTTAGCTATAATTTAAATGAATTGCAAAAGAAAGAACATGATTGTGTGTGGCTAAAGATGGATTATTCTCCCCCCGCCTCCCCATTACTGCCAAAAATAATTAGCAATGAGATCCAGTGCTATGGCTGCAGAGTGGGCAAATCCCTTTTATCCATGATGGGATGCTGCCATCGGAATAATAAACTCCCCAGGGTATGGCTATAGGAATGCCTGGGCTCTGCTGCTGCAGTATGGTAGCGCATATAGTGACACATAATAATAATAATAATAATAGTCTGTCTTATTCTATGTGATACCCCCAGTCTGATGCATTGTGTCTGCGCTGCATACTGTATACACGGCTGGTCAGGGTGGGCTTGGTGTGGGGGGACTGCAGGGGCAGCTTGGAAGGTGTCAGTACATGATGATTGGCTGTTTCTGTCTCTATATAAAACTATAGTGCTTATCATATAAGGGTATCTGTTGTTAAGCTTGTATAGGGTCCCCCTTATTTGGACTTCAGCAATAACTGATTTAAAGGGCAAGTATATATATATATATATATTTTACAATGAAGCACCCACAAATAAAATACTTCTTGCCAGCAAATATTCTATTGTATATAAAAAAGGCTGTCATTTCCTAGGTCTGTAGGGAGCCACGAATGGCATTTGGTCACTGTGCAAGGCTAATGGCACATGTGCTGGTAAAGTAAATGGAAATCCCTGGTCACCGCTGATGACAAGTGGTTTTTAGGCCAGCAGTGCACATATGAGCGTTTTCAGACTGAAATTGTAGGATAAAGCCCTAAAAATAACAAATGGGAGGATGTTCTGAACATGAAATAGTTGGCAGCACCAATCGTACCAAAGTGACTCTCATTGTAGGGCCCCCAAGGGTATTGTCAGATACACAATACTGCGCAGATTTTATCCTCAACTGACCAACATTTTCTAACCTGTCTGATTGACTAAATGACTGATCTCCATGGTACGAAAATTATTGGGATGAGTCCCCACACAGACCGAAAATCGTACAAAACTAGATTTACGTGTGTGAATTAAAACTATTGTTGTAACCACTGCTTCATTTGTTATCTTCTGTGCAATTGTAACCCTATAGCTCTATTTCAGTTTCATTTTTTGTTTGTCACATTCTTATAGCAGGATTTTATCCAGGTTGTACAAAAAGAAACTCCAGTAACACTAAGGGAGAAGACACACTGAGCTACTAGTAGCAGCTACTTGTCATGGCTATAAAACTCCAGACAATACCTTGCCATAGACAATACTGAGAATTGCCTCTGCTAAAACACATGTAGAGACTGTTATCAGTAAATAATCAGCATTGTCTATTTTAGTAGCCGTGACAAGTAGTTGCTACTAGTATCTCCATGTGTCTTCACCCTAAGGGCTCTGGCACACGGGGAGATTAGTCGCCCGCGGCAAAACTCCCTGTTCGCGGGCGACTAATCTCCCCGAGTTGCCTACCCCTGCCATCCCACCGGCGAACATGTAAGTCGCCGGTGGGATGGCACACGCGGCGGGGCGATTTCAGGAAATCGCTGAAAAAGACTCGCAAGTCTGCCATCCCGCCGGCGACTTACATGTTCGCCAGTGGGATGGCAGGGGTAGGCAACTCGGGGAGATTAGTCGCCCGCGAACAGGGAGTTTTGTTGCGGGCGACTAATCTCCCCGTGTGCCAGAGCCCTAACTCTTGGAGTGAACTCACCATAAACATAAGCAAAGGTGGCCATACCCGGCCTGATAATGAATTTTTGGCCCAGATTCTTTGTGTAGCTGTAACAACTTTAACCAGTAGATTGCGCCTAGATTTTCCATTGCCTACACTCAATAGGGCAGTTTTTGTGTTGGTTTGGTATTTACACATACAGAAAAGGCCAAATGTGCAGTCCTCCAGCTGTTGAACTAGAGTCTCCTTGAGAGGAATGCAGTATGAGAATGGATAGAGGAACATTGCCCACACAGTGTTTGTGCTCCATTTAAATGATGTGTAACACTCAATGTACTTGTAAAAAATCCTGTTTTGCCCCTATCTGTCCCTCTGTACTGAATGAATTAACCTGAGGGGTGATTGTGTGTAGGAAGCTTCACTCAGCCCAGGGCTGACAGTAGTCTCTAGGTGTCAATCAAACATTGTTTTTAGAGCCTGTACATAAGGACATGCAGTAGAAAAGCAGCCTGCCCTGTCCTGTCTGTAACTGGTTTGTCTGACATCCCCCCCAAATTCTATTATCTTCCTCCGAGTGCCTGGAGCAGTGGGTAAATAAACAGTGACACACACACACACTTGTTTTCTTTGTATGTTTCTTTTTTTTAAAAGGGGTGTTGATATTTGTCATAGTGCAGCACAAAATAGTAGGTGTAATGATCAAATAATACAGCAATTAATGGTGTGTATAGAAAGGCAAGCTGCTTTCAGTGAAACTGCAGCAGTGGGATGGTGTGTATAGTAATGCAAGATAATGTTAGGTAAAATAGTAGTAACTGTGAAATAGTGTCTAATAAGGCAAGATGGTGGCAGGGGCTGAAATTGTAGTATTTAAATATGAAAGCTGATGTTTGGAGTAAAGGCTTTAAGTGCACAAAAAGTGAGTTACATGTGGAAATTCAAATCAATGCAGACTGGCAGGTATTATGGAGAGGAGATTTCTCACAGGTGATAAAGTCTTGGATAGGGTGTATTAAAAACCTTGCCTATAGTAGCAGTGGGGGGATAATAGCCTCTGGGAAGGGACTGGGGCTGTGGGATAGCAGGTATAGTAGGGAGAGATGGTGCCTATAGTAGCAGTGGGGGGATAATAGCCTCTGGGAAGGGACTGGGGCTGTGGGATAGCAGGTATAGTAGGGAGAGATGGTGCCTATAGTAGCAGTGGGGGGGATAATAGCCTCTGGGAAGGGACTGGGGCTGTGGGATAGCAGGTATAGTAGGGAGAGATGGTGCCTATAGTAGCAGTGGGGGGATAATAGCCTCTGGGAAGGGACTGGGGCTGTGGGATAGCAGGTATAGTAGGGAGAAATGGTGCCTATAGTAGCAGTGGGGGGTTAATAGCCTCTGGGAAGGGACTGGGGCTGTGGGATAGCAGGTATAGTAGGGAGAGATGGTGCCTATAGTAGCAGTGGGGGGATAATAGCCTCTGGGAAGGGACTGGGGCTGTGGGATAGCAGGTATAGTAGGGAGAGATGGTGCCTATAGTAGCAGTGGGGGGTTAATAGCCTCTGGGAAGGGACTGGGGCTGTGGGATAGCAGGTATAGTAGGGAGGGATGGTGCCTATAGTAGCAGTGGGGGGATAATAGCCTCTGGGAAGGGACTGGGGCTGTGGGATAGCAGGTATAGTAGAGAGAGATGGTGCCTAAAGTAGCAGTGGGGGATAATAGCCTCTGGGAAGGGACTGGGGCTGTGGGATAGCAGGTATAGTAGGGAGAGATGGTGCCTATAGTAGCAGTGGGATAATAGCCTCTGGGAAGGGACTGGGGCTGTGGGATAGCAGGTATAGTAGGGAGATATGGTGCCTATAGTAGCAGTGGGGGGATAATAGCCTCTGGGAAGGGACTGGGGCTGTGGGATAGCAGGTATAGTAGGGAGAGATGGTGCCTATAGTAGCAGTGGGGGGATAATAGCCTCTGGGAAGGGACTGGGGCTGTGGGATAGCAGGTATAGTAGGGAGAGATGGTGCCTATAGTAGCAGTGGGGGGATAATAGCCTCTGGGGGTTCGAGATGCTAAACTGCCTTTGCACGTCTGGGTCACGCTCACTTATTAAACACAGGTAGTGGTTCCAGCCAAGTGATTTTTCGTTATGCTCTGGTGGTTCTGCTGCTTGTAGGGACATAGTGAGGGAATGGTATATACAGTGGATAGGTTTTAACTTGCAGCTTTCCCTGTGCCATGCTGTTTGGAGTGAATTTAGGGGTATATTTATCATGCTGTGTAAAAAGTGGAGTGAAATATTATTGCTCATAGAAGCCAATCAGATGCTTTGGTTTTCTAACTGTTGAAATCTAATTGCTAATTGGTTGCCCTGGGCAACATCACCGGTAATGTTTTACTCCTGTTTTTACACAGCATGATAAATATACCCCTTAGTATTTACCAAAGATGAGGCTTTCAGTGGTAATTTTACGACTTGGCAAATTAATATGTTTTAGAAATGTTATGTTACATCCACTGATTGATACAAATTAGTGTTCCGTTTTGGTAAATCACATACAATTGCGGCACTCATGTTTTCCCTCTCCATTCGCGTTCGAATGTCCACTTCAGAAATGTGTCCTCAATAACACTGTTAGCATCAGATTGGCTCAGCGCAATGGACCAAACCAGCTAAATGTGTTTTCTTCTACATTTACAGTTCAATCCGTTGCAGGTTGAAATCCTACTTTGTTCAGACAAGGGCCATATATCTGTTTGTGGAAGTAGGGAGAGCTCTGTTCTCTGGGTGGCACATTTATTGGCTTCAGGCCTGCACCGATCTCCCCAAGCTCCCATATACATAACATACGTGATGTTTGCACGCAATGCATTTTTATGACTTGACTGGCTGCTTGGAATGTGAATGGGCTTGTAACTTGGCCTCTCATCAGCCCCTTCCCCCCCTTCACCTCTTGGAATCATGTGGGTGATGCTGTAACCTGCACGTGTGTATCTGATTTATAGAAATATTGTTCGACTTAATTACTTCAGGGCACTAACGATATATTATCTCGGGTATCTATAAATGCCACCTTATAATTCTAGGGCACAGCGCCCTGCAAACATTAGTCATCAGTGTAACTTAATGTGACTGTGCCATGTCAGTACATAGCTGGAAAGCTGCTTTTGAGTTCCAGTTAGGGCTTATGGGAATTGTAGTGCATTGCTGCTAGAGAGTCGTGAGATTAATGCCTGCCGTACATATGGTTATATAGTCTAGGTGCAGGACTGCAAGTCTTTGTTTTACCCAGCCTATAAAGATGTCGGAATGGTCAGGTATAGTTTATCACTCAGACTGGAAAAACATACTGGTATTTCTCAGGGGCAAGCAGAGGGTTTTACAGGGGCGTTGTACAGGTATGAGATCCGTTATCCGGAAACCCAATATCCAGAAAGCTCCGAATTACGGAAAGCCTGTCTCCCATAGACTCCATTTTAATCAAATTATTCAGATTTTTAAATTATTTCCTTTTTCTCTGTAAAAATAAAACAGGGCTTTGTATTTAATCCCAACTAAAATATAAATAATCCTTACTGGATGCAAAATAATCCTATTGGGTTTAATTCATGTTTTATTGATTTTTTAGTAGATCCAAATTACGGAAAGACCCCTTATCCAGAATACCCTTGGTCCACATCATTCTGGATAACGGGTCCTATACCTGTAAAAGAGTTGTATGATATGCTGTATTTTTGGTTTGAAATGGGCCTTCTAGGCACCTGTAATCTCTGCTGCCTGAAACCTGTTCTGAGCAGCCATTTTAGCCTTCTGAGGTACAAATTCACACCTCAAATTTGATGATTGCCTTTATCAACACCAAGCCATTTTGCCGTTACGTGTTTGTACTATGTTTGTACTGTAATCCTCCATCCAATTACCATCCTTTCCAGAGCAAATCATTTGTGCAAATCATCCATTAGTTCCTACAGCAGGATACTGGCATGGCAGCATCGCCATGGAAACACATTAGGCCCCCCCCCCCTCCTCCTTGAGAGTAGATGTCAAATAAAACAAGGCATGTTCTCTTCCGTGTGTTTATTAATCAGGGTAGGGGGTCAGTCTGAGAATTCCAGCTTTTCTTTATATTTTTTTTGAAGTGATAGAAATCGTTATATGGAGGGATGTCTAGGTGCTCCTGACCTGTCATTTATTTTCTCAGTACTTGCTTTTGGGTTGGACATAGAGGCATGAAAAAAAAACAGTAATACCTAAAACAATACATTGCAAGTTTTAGGCGGACTGAGGTCCCTTCTTTGCTATATATTCCCCCTACATAATAATTCTATAATGTGTTTATAAACCAGAGAGGGTATACACAGACCTTTCCCACTGGCCTGCACAGCACGCTGTGCCAACACAAATCTTCATGGCTGATACAGGGAGCATTATCTGCGGGTCATGTCAGGCCTTTCAGTGCGGCTGCTGTGTTTTCTATCAGATTAATTATAGTCGCATTAATTACGGATCTACAAAAGGAAGGCGTAGGGCTGGTTAATCCATTTTTTTAAAAACATTCACGTCTGGCGGCATGGAAATCTACCCAGTTTGCCAGTGAATTTGATTGAAGCATCTTTTCCTATTTATTGAGATTGCAGCACTGCACAATATGTTGCCACTTTCTAAATATGTATGTATAACTTTATTTATAAAGCGCCACAAGGGTACGCAGTGCTGTATAATCTTACAAAATACAAAATTACACACAGGGAGGACAATAAATAAATACAATACAGTAAATATATATAAATGCACAGGGAATAAGTGCAGTATGAGGCACAGTAGGAAGGAGGTCCCTGCCTGTAGAGCTTACAATCTAAGCTCTGATGATAATAATAACAACATTTGTGGTTATGACTTACACCAGTAAGGAGTGTCACATCAGAGACTTGGCTAGCCCAGTTTGCTATTGACGCTTCAGGCAGGATAATTACGACTTACTACTTTTGAGATGTTTCTAAAGCTTGCCTGGCACTTTGCCATCCAGAGATGCGCAGTTTGAAATATTGACAATAGGTACTTAGACCCCTCAATACATATCCTGCATGTATCTCAACTGATGAGTTGTACACATGTGCAAGGTACTTGTGTCAAGTGAATAGAACTCTAAAGGAGTTATTGTTGGCATTCTGGAAGTGGCTCTATCAACACTGAAAAGAACTTGTACTGAAAAGAACTTGTACTTTGTCTCGGTATTGGCAAATTGTGTGGTTTGGCAAATTGTGTGGAAGTTGTGGTACACAATATTAATTAGGTGCCTTCATCAACACTAAGGGGCACATTTATCAATGTACGAATTAGTACGATTACAAAAAATTTGTATTTCTTTTTTAACTTTTAGTTCTGTGTGTATTTTCTACGATTTCCACGACTTTTTCAACAATTTGTGCTACAAAATCATATTTTTTGCAACGAGTACAAAAGTTTTGTTATTCTTTCAAGCTTCATTATCATGACTTTCATTGGGCTGGTTGGAGCTGCAGAGTGCCATTGAGCCCTATGGGAGGCTTTCCTTGGGCCGGGTTGGAGCTGCAGAGTGCCATTGAGCCCTATGGGAGGCTTTCCTTGGGCTGGGTCTGAGCTGCAGAGTGCCATTGAGCCCTATGGGAGGCTTTCCTTGGGCCGGGTCGGAGCTGCAGAGTGCCATTGAGCCCTATGGGAGACTTTCCTTGGGCCGGGTTGGAGCTGCAGAGTGCCATTGAGCCCTATGGGAGGCTTTCCTTGGGCCGGGTTGGAGCTGCAGAGTGCCATTGAGCCCTATGGGAGGCTTTCCTTGGGCCGGGTTGGAGCTGCAGAGTGCCATTGAGCCCTATGGGAGACTTTCCTTGGGCCGGGTTGGAGCTGCAGAGTGCCATTGAGCCCTATGGGAGGCTTTCCTTGGGCCGGGTTGGAGCTGCAGAGTGCCATTGAGCCCTAAGGGAGGCTTTCCTTGGGCCGGGTTGGAGCTGCAGAGTGCCATTGAGCCCTATGGGAGGCTTTCCTTGGGCCGGGTTGGAGCTGCAGAGTGCCATTGAGCCCTATGGGAGACTTTCCTTGGGCCGGGTTGGAGCTGCAGAGTGCCAATGAGCCCTATGGGAGGCTTTCCTTGGGCCGGGTTGGAGCTGCAGAGTGCCATTGAGCCCTATGGGAGGCTTTCCTTGGGCCGGGTTGGAGCTGCAGAGTGCCATTGAGCCCTATGGGAGGCTTTCCTTGGGCCGGGTTGGAGCTGCAGAGTGCCATTGAGCCCTATGGGAGGCTTTCCTTGGGCCGGGTTGGAGCTGCAGAGTGCCATTGAGCCCTATGGGAGACATTCCTTGGGCCGGGTTGGAGCTGCAGAGTGCCATTGAGCCCTATGGGAGACTTTCCTTGGGCCGGGTTGGAGCTGCAGAGTGCCATTGAGCCCTATGGGAGGCTTTCCTTGGGCCGGGTTGGAGCTGCAGAGTGCCATTGAGCCCTATGGGAGACTTTCCTTGGGCCGGGTTGGAGCTGCAGAGTGCCATTGAGCCCTATGGGAGGCTTTCCTTGGGCCGGGTTGGAGCTGCAGAGTGCCATTGAGCCCTATGGGAGGCTTTCCTTGGGCCGGGTTGGAGCTGCAGAGTGCCATTGAGCCCTATGGGAGGCTTTCCTTGGGCCGGGTTGGAGCTGCAGAGTGCCATTGAGCCCTATGGGAGACTTTCCTTGGGCCGGGTTGGAGCTGCAGAGTGCCAATGAGCCCTATGGGAGGCTTTCCTTGGGCCGGGTTGGAGCTGCAGAGTGCCATTGAGCCCTATGGGAGGCTTTCCTTGGGCCGGGTTGGAGCTGCAGAGTGCCATTGAGCCCTATGGGAGGCTTTCCTTGGGCCGGGTTGGAGCTGCAGAGTGCCATTGAGCCCTATGGGAGGCTTTCCTTGGGCCAGGTTGGAGCTGCAGAGTGCCATTGAGCCCTGTGGGAGACTTTCCTTGGGCCGGGTTGGAGCTGCAGAGTGCCATTGAGCCCTATGGGAGGCTTTCCTTGGGCCAGGTTGGATCTGCAGAGTGCCATTGAGCCCTGTGGGAGGCTTCCAAAAACATGGACTGAAGGATCAAAGTCAGAAAGGTTTACCCGCCATTTACGATCGTTCGGATACAAAAATTTCGGAACGTTCAAATTGTACCACAATATTTTCGTACTACCCCTTACAAATTTTTACGCAATTAGTGCACATAAGAAATTTTCATATTTCATTCAAATTTTTCCCAAACGTACTTGTAAAAGTCCAAAATTCCGACTTTGATTAATCAGCCCCTTAAAACTCTTTAAAAAAATAACACTTGTGATTTGCATCTGTTGTGACACTTTGCACATTGCGCTTAGTTTAGACTTTTATAGCAACTTGGAAGTGTAGCTGGGAAAGGTATGGGTGTTTATCCTCAAGTGGGTGCAGTGGGTGCATGTCTGCTGATATAAACTTATGAGCATGCTTTGGCTGTTATTGTGCAAGCTTTGTTTCCATGATGCTTTAATTCAGCCAGATATCAAATTCTTCACAAAAGAACTACCTGAATTCAAACCCAAATTTACTATTTATATTAAGTTAAATTCACACGGGTTAGGTGGTCAACTGGACCCTTCAGGTTTCACAGAATCCAAAATCTCAAAATATTGCTGAGAATCTGCAGTATCCTGAACCAAATTCTGAATTTGTTGCATCTGTAGTTTTTTCCTCCCAAACTGTCTCTGTTAAACATCACATATTGTTTTCAAACATGGGCTTTATTTTATAATATCCTTTTAAGTTAGTAACTAAATGCAGAGTGTTAGTTGTGCTCCAATAATCGTAAGGACTGGCTGTCAGTATGATTTGGCTTGCTGCTATAGCTAATTCACTGAATGTACAAGGAAAATGACAAATTCAGAAGCAAATTCCTGATCCCCCATAATCTGCAATTGTCCTAAATGTAGTAGGTATTTATTATAGAATTAAATATTGCAGTTGGTTGAATACATGTTGGTACTCATGTCTGAAGGATAAAAGTCATACATTTGTTTAACCTAAAATAGTTTCCTGGAGCAGTAGTCATAGATTTGGTTTGCCACCTGGACAGCCTGTTTTCAGAGGGGCTGTCAGGGTCAAAATTCCCTGCAGGCTTTCCAAATAAGTAAATATGGACAAGACTCACCTTTATTGACATGGTGATTGGCCAGTGGCTGATTGCGGCATCATTGCCTAACATTACAAGTCCTGCCCCTGATGTCACTGCGCCCAACCCCACCCAGATTACCCGTAAACTTAAGGCGACCGGCCTAGCATAGATTAGTGTATGCATTCTGTTAATAAGTTGGGTTTGGGGTATAGGATAGTGACTGAGCAACTCAATCATATAAATTAAACATAACCTTGTAGTTGTATCACTTGCCATATCTGAGGTACTGACAAAGATCAGCACAGAACGTTGTTTATACTATGTTGAGACCATTTTAAACCAGAGGTTTCTCAGTCTGTGGAGTGTCCTTCATAGAGGGCCCAAAACGGTTGAAGTTTGATGGACCAGCCTGAAGGCCTGTTGGAGTGACATTTGGGATGAAATGCATATGATGTTCCAAGCTCAGCCTACAAATAAACTGCCATGGACCCTAATGTCCCTATAGTTATAAGAACTCCCCTGCAATGATAGTCAATGTTTTCCATAGTGGATCTAGTTTAGTTACAGTGCTGAGCAATATTGAACTCCAGCACTTCATTGTCCCATGACGGCAGTGTTTGCAGAGCTACATGGCAGCAGAGAGATATGCAAAGGTACAAAGGCTAGATGCAAAGTGAGTAAATGTTTAGGGACTGCCGGTCAGCGTGATGGCACGCCAACTCAGCCTAGTGAACATTGCATATTTATGTATTTTATTGGAATCTTTAAAAGGCAACTAAACTTAATACTCCACTTGTTATTAAAACTGTTTTACAGGCAAGGCTGGCTTACTGGTGGTGGGGCACAAAGCAACACGTACTTTGCAGGGCTTGTCATACTGTTACCATCTTGCTTTTGATAGTCAGTGGGAGATATCAAATTCTATAGTAGCCATCTTGCTCTATTATACTTGCTATCCTCCTACACCTGATGCTGTGTGTGGCCCTTTAGGGTTAAGACACATGGAGCTGCTTAGTAACAGCTACTAGTCACGGCTACTAAACGCCAGAAAATCCCCTGCCATAAACAATACTGAGAATGGTCTCTGCTAAAACACAAGTAGAGACAGTTATCAGTAAATGATCAGCTTTGTCTGTTTTTGTAGCAGTGACAAGTAGCTGCTACTAGTAGCTCTGTGTGTCTTCACCCATAGTGTGTAGGGCCCTGTATAGCTGAACCCTCTAAAAACACCTATGTTCACAGCTGTTTTCAATATCCAAGGCTGGTTTTAGGCCAGGGAAGAAAGGGCTGTTATCTTGGGCTGCCAGCCTAAGAGTAGGGGCATTTTAGCCAGATAATATCCTCTGTAAAAACAGTATTGCAAACTATTAAGATTTTTTGAAGGGGGCATAAAATCTGTAGCCCTTTAGCTGTTAATAAATTGAGCTCCAAGCATCTACCCAGTAGCAAAGATGACTTGGATCTAACTAGTTTGGAATGATTATTTTAAAGCATTTTTATCCAATAATGTCCAAGATTGATTTATTGACCAGTGCTTTCTCTAAAACCTTAACCTATGCATTGCTTTGCCAAAACTCCACAAAATTTTTTTCAAAATGATTTAGAAAATATTATATAATGTATATTTCAGTTGTGTTGGTTATTAGTGCACTCGTGTACTGCATCCGTGTTATTCTGTGCTTACAATTATAGATTTTATGACATATCCTGCCAAACAGACCTTTTTTCCTCCTAATGTTTATATTAGTCAGGAAGGAGCCCATGTTAGCCTGCCGCACACAATGGGTTGCCCGACTCTTTATAATAAGGCCCGCGTCATCCAGTTCCCTTCAGCCTCTGGCAAGCCTGTCACGCATAAATCTTGGACCCAGTATATATATTTTTTACAGACATATAAAACCTAGCAGCACATGACCTGCATGGGAGATTTAGAACTGTAAAGTGCATGTACTAAAATATGACATTAAAGGCACACTTTTCTCTTTTTATATTTTTTTTTTTTTAGTGGAACTATAAGATGAAGAGAGGGCATTTTAACCATATTCATTTAAGACTACCTACTTTACAGTAATTAGCATGATTTGGCAGATATAAATATTATCGTGCATAGCCTATGCCAGTGATCCCCAACCAGTGGCTCGTGCGCAACATGTTGCTCCCCAGTCCTTGGATGTTGCTCCCAGTGGCCTTAAAGCAGGGGCTTATTTTTGAATTCCTGGCTTTTGGGCAAGTTTTGGTTTTATAAAAAACAGATGTACTGCTAAACAGAGCCTCATGTAGGCTGCCAATCCACAGGGGGGCTGCCTAATCACCAATCAGAGCCCCTATTTGTAACCCCAGGAACATTTTTCCAAGCTTGTGTTACTCTCCAAATCTTTTTACATTTGAATGTGGCTCTTGGGTAAAAAAGGTTGGGGATCCCTGGCCTATGCTATGACCACTTTTGAATGTCACACCCATTTCAGCACAGGCCACGCTCACTGTTGAATCTACTTATGACAAGATAAAATTTTTATACATAATATCTCCTTTCTGTAATTTAAATTTATACACCCCAGCATTAAAGTGTTTAGTGACTCCCATCTACTTCCAACACATGACAGCATTTCATGACGCAGCGGCCCCAGCATTTCATGACGCAGCAGCCCCAGCATTACTTTTCATACCAGATCTCCCGCTGCCTGTGCTATTCTGTGAATCCTTTCTGTTATTTGACAGATTAATAATATCACTTGCTGAGCCATTATTCCTTTTTTTAGTAAAGATGTCATTCTGATAAACAAAGCTTTAGACACGGGAATAACAGCTACTCTGCTATAGTTCTCAGAATGATATCCAAAAGTAAAAATTAGAATTCATCCCCATATCACTCACCCAAATTGTTCACTGAGAATCTCTCCTACCCATTATTTTGGGCTCACCTATGGGTGGGAGGGAGCCCCATTTTATTTTTTAATCTGTCTGCAGTTTAATTGGCTCACTGTGACTGCTATGATAGCAGTCAGTCACTATGAACCTATTCAAGACATCAGCATCTACCTGAGTACAGACAGGGACTGAATGCTCTGTGTTCCTGGCTCCCCACAGTAATTTAATTTTAAGTATTGGTTTAATTATAAATAGTATGTATGTCCATCAAGTTCATCTTTTTTGTGTAAATAAAACCTGCCTAACTTATAGTTGACCAGACAGTGGCGTAACTACCAGGGGAACAGTAGGTGGGACCCCCATAGGGCCTGGGATCCAGTAGTTAAGCCACTGTGACCAGAGGAAGGTAAAACAAAACATCTGTAGCCTCTCCTATGTGCCCCAGAAGAGGAATAAAATTCCTTCCTGAAGAGTCAATGGATCATCTTTGTACTTAAGCTGGCCATACACACACTGGCATAATTGTACAAAATGTAGTTTTGATTTTTGGACCTTGTGTAGGTTTAGAATTATCGTCTCAATAATTTTTGTACCATGGTGAACGGTCGTTTAATTGATCGGACAGGTTGGAACATTTTGGTCGGATCCAGATAAAATCTGTGCATGTATTGTGTATCTGACGATATCCTTGCGGGACCTACAATGGGAGTCACTTTCGTACAGTTGGTGTGTGCCAAATATTTCATGTTCAGAACATCCTCCGATTTGTTATTTTTAGTGCTTAATCCTACACTTTCAGTCTAAATGGTAGTTTTAGATTCTTACATTTAAACATACGATCAAAATCCGAAGAAGACTAAAATCTGAACGTGTACGGCCACCTTCATTTTGGTAACTTTGTATTTTCTTGCTTTCTAAAAAGGCATCTAATATAAAACCTTTCTAATATATCTGGCAAAACAACCATTTTCTCTATGAAAGTGTACCCCTTTTTTTGCTGGCCCTTTTCACTGCAGACCCCCATTGCTTGCTATAGCTAAGTTTATTATGCACAAGTACCCCCAGGACCTTCTCTGTCAAGGATTTGCCTAATTTAGTAACTTGGTTAAACTACATTCATATGGTATATTAACCACCAGTACTAAAAAATGTTATTATCACATGTACTGTCCAGTATATGTATATGTGTGTGTGTACCTCAATTTTTTTTATTCCTTTATTACAGGGAAGTTATCCAGTCTGGGAAGACTTTATAAACAAAGCAGGAAAGCTTCAGTCTCAGCTCCGGTGAGTATTTGCTGTTAACATACATTCTTACCTTTGTATACAGCATCTGTCTGTCCCAGACAAGCTTCTTTCAACTGAAATGCTTGAACAAACAGGTTTCACTGTGTCTTAAGGAGCAAAAAGTACATGAATGACAGGTATTATGTATAGATCGCTCCATGGTAAATAAGGGAAATAAATTGCCAGCAGCAAGAATTCCAATTACATGTTGTTTGTGTTTTGCCCACACATCTCTGACTAAAGCCCAAGTGATCTATTAGTAGCAGGCAAAACCAATGTCATCTCCTCTGTGGGGCCTGTTGGCTGGGCTCAACTCACTTTTTAATAACTATCCTTTTTGTACAGTTACATTATTTTTTATTATTTAGTATTCTCTTTAAAAGTTCACGAGTTCCTTTTATCTTTATTCAAAAATGTCTCTAATGGTTTTGGTAAAAAGAACTGGACTCTTTTATGTTAAAAAATAAAACCAACAAGGCTTCTATTTAATGTTAAACTAGTTATGTCAGGTTGGCCTTTGTTTGACAGAAGGGAAATACAAGCACTTTCATTGTGTGGCTGTGCTTCCTAATGCAGCTAACAAGCACATTATCAAAGGACTGGAATGTTTCCAAACTGTAAACACAGTAGCATAAAGGGTGATCAGTAATATACCGGTATGTACAGTATATATAGTGTGAATAAACTGCAAGTTACAATGATTCTGTCTGTAGGATGCAGGCTACTATTGTACTGGGTTTTAACTTTATAACATATTAAATATGCTTTGTTAACTGGTCGTCTCACTGATAGAGAAGTACTTGTAAATAGGTATGAATTACTCTTTGAAGATAAAATAATTTCTTTGCTATCCAGCAATAAAACTCAGATTTGCATGTATATGTGTTTCCCCTAATGTGTTGACCAGAAAATAACATTTGGTTCATCTTAAAGAAGAAGTAAACTCTAAAATACTGTATATTTATGTGTTTGATTAAACATATTCTGTATAAAGGGATGCTATCATCCAAAAATGAAAAAAAAAAAGAAAATGACCCATGAACAGCAGTCCCTATCAGAACCACTAATTAATGCTTTACGATTCTGCAACCTAGGCGAGGGGAAAGCGATAGCTTTATATTATCTTTTACTAAATTCCTCTTAATATTAAATGCCCAAACAGTTATGTATTGATTTCAGTTAGCAGCGTTAGTTGCCTCTTAAGGTGGCAATCGGTGCATGTATAGTGGGAGATGAGACAGCCGATATCGGTAAAAGCCTTGGATATCGGTCGCCTTGTAGATCGGCAGGAATGAACATTTTTATCAGTCTCCTTTGACAATTCAGCTCTTAAAGAGATACTGACACCAAAAATATATAAATATACATATAATTATATAGCTTATTTACATGAGCTTTATAATTTTTCCTTAAATGTATTTACCCAATTTTTTTACATTACCTATCTGATCACCCAAGCTCCTATATGAGGGGGCTGCCATATTTGCACAGCAATAGTCCGTTAGCATTAGAAGCTATAACTGACAGGCTGAGAAGGGACAGTCAGGTTGTCAGAACAGTCAGGTTTAGGAACTTTATGTAAAAATTACTTACAAAAGTAAACTCGTCGGTGAAAAATGATCAACACAACCTATAGGTAACTTTTTATGTACATTAATATTTTGGAAAGTATTTTTTTCATGTTGCATTGCTGGTGGGAAAGCATTTTGGGGAGATTTGTCACCAGCAGTAGATGAGATTTAACCGCGGGCAACAAATCTCCCCTCGGCGATTTGGCGCAAATCGCCGAAAAAGACTCGCGAGTCTTTTTCGGCAATTTTACTGAAATCGCCCCGCCGCATCTGCCATCCCGCCGGCGACTTACATGTTCGCCGGTGGGATGGCAGGGGTAGGCAACTCGGGGAGATTAGTCGCCCGCGAACAGGGAGTTTTGCCGCGGGCGACTAATCTCCCCGTGTGCCAGAGCCCTTAGTCTGCAATTTGATTGGCTCGTTGTGACAGCAGTCAATCACTATGACAGCATCTTCTGTATCTCCTAATTACTGTGCCAGAGACTGAATGCAGTTATACTCCCTATCCACCCCAATATAATAAATAATACTGCTGCTTGAGTGGGGGTTTGCTCCGTCCTGGAATTGCATGGAAACTTTAATGCTGCAAAACAGCTGCTCTTTTGTTTTTTGCCATCACTTGTGTGGAAGGTTACTTTTTCACAAAGCACAAGTGCGGTTAATCAGTAACCATATTATTTGAACTGATCGACTCTCAGCCCCGAGCTGAATTGTGCTTAGGAGCTTGGCGTGTGTACACTGGCGACTGGCGAGCAGTGCCCGAGAGTCTCTTCTCTCTAATGGGCTGCTATTGTTGGCTACTTGCTTATCTGGGAATGCCATTTATTCTGAGAGCACCTGTGTCTGCATGATACCATGGATTTTAAGGGGGTAGTGCACTAAAACAAGCTGTTTTGTTTGAATCAGTCATAAGTGTTTTATTATGTGCCTGTTTGACTTGCTAGTAGTCTGGTACGGAGGAGCAAAACCATTAATTACTGAGAATTAAAAGGAAGAAAATATTAGAGTGGGGGTAGAAAAGACAGACATAAATGGGGAGAAGGTAAAGGGGTAATAATAAAACAGTACCTGTACTTGATCCCAACTAAGATATAATTGCCCCTTATTGGGGCAGAACAGTCCTATTGGGTTTATTTAATGGTTAAATGATTCCCTTTTCTCTGTAATAATAAAACAGTACCTGTACTTGATCCCAACTAAGATATAATTACCCCTTATTGGGGGCAGAACAGCCCTATTGGGTTTATTTCATGGTTAAATGATTCCCTTTTCTCTGTAATAATAAAACAGTACCTGTACTTGATCCCAACTAAGATATAATTACCCCTTATTGGGGCAGAACAGCCCTATTGGGTTTATTTCATGGTTAAATGATTCCCTTTTCTCTGTAATAATAAAATAGTACCTTGTTTTTGATCCCAACTAAGATATAATTACCCCTTATTGGGGGCAGAACAGCCCTATTGGGTTTATTTAATGGTTAAATGATTCCCTTTTCTCTGTAATAATAAAACAGTACCTGTACTTGATCCCAACTAAGATATAATTACCCCTTATTGGGGGCAAAACAGTCCTATTGGGTTTATTTAATGGTTAAATGATTCCCTTTTCTCTGTAATAATAAAACAGTACCTGTACTTGATCCCAACTAAGATATAATTACCCCTTATTGGGGGCAAAACAGTCCTATTGGGTTTATTTAATGGTTAAATGATTCCCTTTTCTCTGTAATAATAAAACAGTACCTGTACTTGATCCCAACTAAGATATAATTACCCCTTATTGGGGGCAGAACAGCCCTATTGGGTTTATTTAATGGTTAAATGATTCCCTTTTCTCTGTAATAATAAAACAGTACCTGTACTTGATCCCAACTAAGATATAATTACCCCTTATTGGAGGCAAAACAATCCTATTGGGTTTAATTAATGTTTTATTGATTTTTTAGTAGACTTAAGGTATGGAGATTATGGAAATACCCCTTATCCGAATACCCTCGGTCCCGAGCATTCTGGATAATGGGTCCTATACCTATACAAGGTTTTATTATAACAGAGAATCTAGGTTGCCAAGCAATACTGGGGGGTTTTGCATGTGCATTGGGCATTGGCTCGAATTTACCCTGCTCCCTTGCCTAAAGGTGGGCAGAGTGTTTGTTTTATGTTCAGCAGTGACTGCATATATATAATTAATGGGGGTCCCACCTTTGTGTACATTAGTATGGCTATGGAGTCATTACCCTGCATACAAAACTATAAAATAAGGGGTACCTGCAATGGCTACCCTAATCCCACTGCAAGGTGGGACACCAACTTGTGATCCCCACAGAACAAAGAAGAACCTGGAAACCTGTAGGTTTAAACTTATTTCCTTATAAACTAGTGGAGTGCTGGTGTGCCTACCTATATTTATGTAGGTCTAGAGTAAATATGGAGGATCCTTGCTTAAAAATATTGACCACCTTCTCTAAAAAGGGGGGCAGCATTGCCTTAGATAAATGCATAAAGTTAAGCAAATTTAGCAATGGTCTTAGAATACTTTTGTTTACTCCCTACAAAAAGTAAAGCAAGGTTAACTTCCCCTTTACCTTACCTTTTATTAAAGGGGAACAAACATTATTTTGTTGTTTATTTTTTTTAGCCTGTCTTTCTTTGTTCAAAATGATTGACTCAAACAATGTCCTTTGAGTATATACCGTAAGCGAAATGTGACCTGTTGGCACTGTCCTTGCTGTTGAGCTTCACAAAGCCCCGGCCTTTGGCAACCTTCTCAGCGTGCCGCCGAAAGTGTTAAAAATATATTGCTTCTTCCCGAATCTGGGACACGGAGGGGGTAGAGCAGAGATGGAGGACTGACGTCTGTGATGCGCAGCCCTCTCTGCACGGCAATTCGTCGGCCCCTCGTTCTACAGCGAAGGAGAGCTCTTCTACAAAAGAGAGGCAAATCTGTTGCCATGGGAACATAAGTGCTGGGTTGCACAAGCCCATTTGGGTTAAGGAAGAGAGCAGATAAAAAAAAAAATTGGCTTAGACATTAACTAGAAATTCCCTCTGCTGCTGAATGCACAATATACTTAAATATCAGGGCAGATATAATAACCAAGCTTTAAACCTGTGCGATTTTTATCAATGAAATCTCAGTGGCTGTGTATTCCATTGAAAACAGTAGAGGGGTTGCTGGGATTTGTAGCCGGACAATTTAGAGAGCTGCATACAAGCCAAGCCTGATCTAGAAGGTCTTGGGAAGCTCTGGAACATTTCATTGATAAATCTGTTAATGCTGTGGGCTCTTGGGAAAAATAATATCCGATACCTCATTTTAGGGTGAAGACACACAGAGCTACTAGTAGCAGCTACTTGTCATGGCTACTAAGGGCTCTGGCACACGGGGAGATTAGTCGCCCGCGAAAAATCTCCTTTGTCACGGGCGACTAATCTCCCCGAACTACCATCCCACCGGCGAAAATGTAAGTCACCGGTGGGATGGCACGTGCTGCGTAGGCGATTTTGGCAAATCGCCGAAGTTGCCTCGTGAGGCATTTTTGCCGAAATCGCCTGCGCAGCATGTGCCATCCCACTGGCGATTTACATTTTCGCCGGTGGGATGGCAATCCGGGGAGATTAGTCGCCCGTGAACAGGGAGATTTGTTGCGGGCGATTAATCTCCCCGTGTGCCAGAGCCATAAAAAATACAATGCTGATTATTTACTGATAATTGTCTCTATGTGTGTTTTAGCAGAGGCTTTTCTCAGTATTGTCTATGGCAGGGGATTTTCTGGAGTTTAGTAGCCTTGAAAAAGTAGCAGCTACTAGTAGCTACGTGTTTTTTCACCCTTAGAAGGCAGTGGGTATAGGGTAGATTATAATGCTCTTGCAATTACATCAGGGGCAATATTACATGAGCCCTCTGATCTTTCATGTAGCCACAATGTTTTTGGACTGTATTTGCCATTTCAATAAACACGTATATGAGAGAGACCCCTTGGAAAACATAAGATGAGACCCCTAGGCTGGGATTCTGCATCGATGTAAAATCAGGAATGATCAAAATGCAACCCTTTAGCTTCAGTTGTTTAACTGCAACACAGATTGAGGATATTTTTTTCCCCTAATCCTGTTGTTGAGACCCTCTGCCATTCATCGGTCGGCCAATCATACCACTGCATGGTTGCTAAGGTAAAGCTAGCAACCATCCATTTGCCATTGCACACCATTTTATATTTAATGCAAATGTTTATTTAAAGGCAAACTGTCCTTTTAAGGGGAAGTCTCCATATAAATTGTGCTCCTAGGGCAAATAGTGCGGTTCCAGACAGTTTGCTTTAATAGCCCATGGATGGGAGACTAATTGCCCGGAAACACTCCCCTGTTGATTTCACTGTCAGTTGTTTGATCCATGGGCGCACTTGCTGGCCAGGCGCACACAAACCCGGACTGTTTTGTTTGCAAGTACAGTTACTGGGACCAGACCCACGGGAATAGGTTGACTCTCTATCTGGCATCTCCCCAGGATTAAAGATGATTGTATGTCCAGTGCTTAAAGTGATACTAAACATAAAAAAAAATGTGAAAATATTAATGTACATTAAACGTTTCCTATGGTCATGTTGAATTTTTTTCTCTAATAGGGCTCCTTTTGTAAGTAATAGTTACTTGGAGTTCTTAAATCTGACTGTTTTGCCAACCTGACTGTCTCTTTTCACCATGTCAGTTATAGGTTTTAATGCTAACGACTACTACTGGGTAAATATGGCTGGCCCCCTCATCAGATAGGAATCAGATCGATAATATTAAAGAATCAGGATTATAAAGATCATTCAAGACCATGTTATGATTTATTTTAAAGACAGTTTTATTTCAGTTGTCAGTATCTCTTTAAGGTAGCTGGTCCCCAGGAAAGTCCAGGGTATGGGTGTATGGGCATTTAGCAGTGCAAATATGATTTCTTTTCACGTAATGATGTTCTGATTGTTTGAGCAGTTAGCCCAAATGTACAGAACTATACAAAGGTGGCCATACATATGACATGTCTTGATCAGTTGGAGTATAATATGGGTTTGAAGCTTGAAAAAAGGCCAGGTCAGGCCTGAAATGTCGCTATATCCAAAACCCATGTGTATCTAATAAACGTTTTTTTTTTAATGGAGATATTAAGGTGCTGTATGCTGTTTCTTCATACTATAATATGGGTTTGTACATATATGGCCACCTTAGGAGTAAACATGTTTTTCCTTCAGGATTTCCTCAAAGACTAAAGGTGCCCATACACCTTCAGATGCGCTCGCTTGGCAATGTCAACAAGCGAGCGGACCTATGGGTGGGCGATATCGGGAGAATCCAGGCTAATTCGATTGTTTGGCCCTGGGTATAGGGAATAGGCAAAGTCCGTCCAGGGACTGCATCTACGAGCCAATGTGGTCCCCGATCCGACTAGATTTCTTAACCTGCCCGATAGATATCTGGCCGATTTCAGGCCAGATATCGGCCGGGCAGGCCTGTCGGTAGTGCCCATACACGGGCCGAGTAGCTGACGAATCGGTCTAATGGGCCGATATCGGCAGCTAGAATCGGCACGTGTATGGGGACCTTAAGGCACTGGCATTGCTTGTGAGTAATATAGATCTGAGTGTTTTGTTAAACTGCTTTTTTGTTATAATAAAGAACTTATGGCCCTTGTACTCTAAAAGTGAAGTGAAGTATAACATAGTCTATTATACTATACTTCAGTGGAGCCTGACATGTTCTGCTCCTAGGCAGTCACTGGAGAAATCACAAGCCCCGTTAGCAATAGCGTGATGTTCTTTTACAAGAGACGACCTGTGCTTTTTTTTCATTGGCACAATCAATTTCCATTAGATGCTATTTGAGTTCAGGCTTAGCAAAGTAAGGCAGCTGGGCTTTGGGCAGGCTTGTCCCTTTTTTATATAACTGCTTAAGATGCAGTGTCAGGCCTCATTTTGCTATTGCACCTTGCACCCACCTTAATGGATTGGAGCTGATTCCTGTCCCGTCTATTAGAGGTAGTTCGGATGTGCAGCTCCAACACTGAATTGCTTGGTTATTTGGCTAACTGGCTCATAGAAATGATACTTCTGACGTTAGTTATGATTCACCTTACCTGCGCTAACACCATCTCTGCTGAACTACTTGTGCACCGAGCTGTAATATTAATAATTGCTTGCTGCTGGGGAAACCAATAATATAACAGGAGAACTGGGCTTTTGGCTTTGCGCTATAATATGCTGCATCAAAGTTCTGTATCTAGGACATACAGCATGGGAATTGTCTATTTAGGATGTGATGCATTTTAGTTCTGCTGCATTTAGTTTCTCGCTAGGTTATCGCTATACAAACGGAGTTCTGGGTATTATAATTGATTTCTTGGGATATGCCCAATTACCTTTTAGAAGCAGGATGCAGATGATTCAGATTTCTAAAGACACAGTGAGCTTTTTTGAGATACTTGTTGCAAAAGGGTTCAACATTTTTTAAGACATTTAATGAAACTGAATAATTTCTCCTTAGGAAATGGAGCTTTCTGGGATATGCCGAGAAATCATTTGGGATAGCCAGCACTCCTTCTGTAGGATTTAATATTTATACCTATACAGGTATGGGATCCCTTATCCGGAAACCCGTTATCCAGAAAGCTCCGAATTACGGAATGCCTGTCTCCCATAGACTCCATTTTAATCAAATAATTTAGAATTTTAAAACTGATTTCCTTTTTATCTGTAGTAGTAAGTAAAACAGTACCTTGTAATTGATCCCAACTAAGATATAAATAGTCCTTATTGAATAAAAAACAATCCTATTGGGTTTAATTAATGTTTTATTGATTTTTTAGTAGACTTAAGGTATGGAGATCCAAATTACGGAAAGACCTCTTATCCGGAATACCTTTGGTCTTGAGCATTCTGGATAACGTGTCCTGTACCTGTATTGTGGTGCATCTTGGTTCTCTGTCTAGTTAACATTCTACTGTATGTTCCTTGCAGAGAATGTGTTGCAACAAGCTGGAATCTAAGTTGCATCTTGGTTCAGAATATGTTATTTATCTTGAATCTGCTGCACCTAGGATGATGATGATGATGATGATGATGAATGTTACTTTAGATTACACATATAGGCCCTGTGTTAAGGATGTGCTGCTACAAGGTTCTCCATCTTAAAACTCTAGGATAAGGGGGATCTAACATATTTGCTGTTCTCTTACAGGACCACAGTGGTTGCGGCTGCAGCATTTTTGGATGCATTTCAGAAGGTAGCCGACATGGCCACCAACACTCGTGGTAAGCCAATGAAGCCTTTTTGCAGTCTTAATTTACAGTATGTCCTCTGATGATTTCATGCATTCTGTTAGAAGTGACGAGCTACATAGATGCTATTTATTGATCTCCATGTATCCAAGTAATGTTTAATAAATGCCTATTTTATGGGGATAAATTGTTTATAGCTCATCCTGAGATTTTTAATTTGTGACTCTTCAGCTCTTGCTGGGCAACTATCTGTTGTGATTGAGGGAATTTTAGTTTAGCAGCAGTTGAGGGAACCACAAGTCATAGTGTGTACCTTTTTGCATCCATTTCTGTAGGCTAGTCTGAAAGCAGCCGTACATAGACAGACATTGGTCGCAGATTCTTCTGCTAGTCAGAATGTGGGCAGTATGTTGCCCTAGGCATGGCCAAAAATGAATTGGAAAGCCAGTACCTACGTATGGCTCCAAAGCAATTGCCTCCCCTGCTGAGTTCATTCAGATATTGAGTGGATCAACCGAAAAATCTCTTGAAAACTCTCCAGCCAATATACTCTTTCTATTTATTAATTGATTAATGCTTTCTAATACAGTTTTACTAACTGTGGCTGAGAGAATATAATAGAGCAGGAGGATAGCAATAGCAAATGAGAGAGAGAGATTTGATGAAATATGACCAAGGTTTAAGTAAAACAAATTATATTCCCTTTATTCATTGAATGTGCAATAAAACAATCAGATTGGGGTCAGCCAGGCTTGTAGAGTAAGAAAAGCCCTCTGTGGCCTTTCTATTAATTTACATTTATACATCACTGTATATTACCACTTTCTAGAGTGCTATAAATTAATGAATGTTCTGTGCTCTGTAATTATATTTAAATGAAAATATACATTTAGACTGAATATGACAAAAGGCTGGCAGAAATATGCCTGAACACCCCCCCCCCCCACCCTCTGCCAACTCCCATAGACTATATTGAAACCTCAGTGTAGGCACAGGTCATTTTTTGACCTTAAATGCTTTCTTGGGTTGAAATCAACCATCACCAGCAGTCCAATAGTACCTCACAGGGTGATTCACAGTTATAGCAAAATTGTATAATCTTACTCTTGGTAAAAGGGGGTCCAGGTGCTCATGCCTCAGACCTTCCGCTTAGGGAGCCACACATGGAAAGAAAAAACGGTTGGCACTCTGGTGATCCACAAAAAGTCAAAAAGCAGCTTGTAGTAGGTAAAAAGCTTTAGAGTTTATTTAACCTATACATAAAACAAAAAAGCCTTACATGTTTCGTACCTTAGGGGTACTTAATCATAGGCCTATGATTAAGTAGCCCTAAGGTACGAAACCCCTAAGGTACAAAACTATGACTTGTATAACTATAAAGCTTTTTACCTACTACGTGTGTCCTCCATCACCAGCAGTGATAAGTCTTTTGAAAGTTGCATGGGCAGCTTCAGGCATTTCTTCTCCAGTGAAGCCTGGTGTGACATTGACCTTATGCCCAAGGAAGGTTATTATAGAAGGTTGTTCAATTATAACAAGTATTTAAGAGTAAGCCACCTGATGCACATGTGAAAACTGCCCTAGAGCCCAAATAAACAATATGATAGGCGTGCATAAAACAATCATCAAAAATAAACCATATAAACCAATAAACCAAAAGGACAGAGGTACATCAATACTCCATGGTTGCTTAGCTTCTCCCTCCATGAAGGTACCTGTGTCTTTTTGGTATGGTTGGGTTTTTTTGTATAAATCTGTGATTGTTTTGTGCACCAAAAAAACATTTCATGTGGGATAGTGCTTACAATTTGTATTATTATGTGCAAGATTGTTACCTACTGCTCTTGTACATGAATAGGGCCCTTTCCCTTGTAATAAGAAAAATACCTGTAATAACTAAATGAGCTGATTGCAGGGAATGGAAAGTTGCAGTAAAGGGCATCAGGTTGAAATAACACAGTCTGTGTCTGTTTCAGGATGGTAAACTATTTACAAGACAGATTAGATTGTTACATAATGTAACCCTTTCAGTGGCTGTGGTTAACAACCTAAGGTTCTCCAAATGTGGTTTTACTGAAGCTCCCAGCAAGCCCTGATGGAAGCTACTTTAAAGTGTGGACAGCTGAGATCTTGGTTTTTCTTCTCCTCCTTTATGTGTGCAATACATTGGCAGCTCCAGTGTCCATCCTCTGTTGCAGTGCCATCTCTCGTTAGGTTGTTTAATCCTTCTTGTCTTATCCGTTCGTCATCTCCTCTCTCCATGGCCTAATTTAACATGAAGCTACTAAGCAAAGTCTGACCAAGGCATTGCTCTTTGTGCTTTATATTTCCTGGCTCAATGAATGAGTAAATGCTGTAGACTTTCATAATACTTACCGAACAATTTGACACAGTTGCTGCTGCACTTTTAATGCAGAGTACCCTAGGAGAAGAAGAAGAGGAGGTTGGTTATATCAGTGGAACCCAAAATTAAGTGTCAAGGCACAAGGGGTTTTCAAATTTTAATTCTAGGGTTTCTGTGACTCCCCATAGCATGTAGATGCAGGCCTTGGGTCTAGTTGTTTGCTGAATTACATTAAACACAAAGTAAAATTCCCCCATGGTTGTGCAATTCAACTGGATCAGGTTTCCATGTTGCATAGTCGTTGCTGTAGGTGCATTTTAGTGGTATCCTTCACCAGTTCCATTTGCCGCCTCCTGTAACGTTATACTGTAAGGGAAGCGAAACCATGCTAGGTTTTCATTCCAGCCATGCCTTCCAACATGCACATCCAGGAAACCAATATTTTCCTTACACAGGAATAGCAAGTCTTCTAAGATTAATAGCAGGGTGTGCCACATCGTGCTGGGCTTCAGCAGTTACCCAGAGGCAGCCGGCTGTTTTCAGGGCCTACAATCTGGTTACTTTAGAGATGGAATGGAGAATATGCTTAAGCCAACAAAGCAAGTAGGGCATCCCAAACAGGCCCGGACTGGCAATCTGTGGATTCTGGCAAATGCCAGAGGGGCTGCTGTAAGATGCCATAGACACTTACTATTTATTGGGCTGGTGGGGGCCCATTTGGACCCCTGTGTACTTGAAATGCCAGAGCCTATTTTTATTACCAACCCAGGCCTAATCCAGTGGTAATGATTCAGTATGGGCACATTTCTGCTCTTACATATACATCAAGGGCAGAGATCCCCATACCTGTGAGCCACATTAAAATGGAAAAAGTGTTGGGGAGCAACACAAGCATGGAAAAAGTTCCTGGGGTGCAAATAAGAGCTATAATTGGCAGCCAATTTGTGGACTGGTAGCCTATAGAAGGCTCTGCTTGGCTTTACACTGGCTTTTTATGCAATCAAAACTTGCCTGCAAGCCAGAAATTCAAAAATGAGCACCTATTTTGGGTCACTGGGAGCAACATCCAAAGGGTTGGTGAGCAACATGATCAACCCATGATCACTGATCTAGGGTAATCTTGGGCTTACAGTGAGATTGTACTCTGTGTTTAAATCCAATGCTTGTAATAGACACCATATGTATCACGGTCCCCACCCCAGGCGTCATTATTCATACATTTTATTGTCTCCACCTATATGTACGTTTCAGTCTGTCTCACTGTTCCCACCTTCGATTGTGATTCTCTCCCAGTGTATCAAGGTCTCACGTTATCTGTAATGCCTTTGTTGACCCTAGACTGGTTGAATGGAAAGGGTAAACTGTTCCACGTTATTTAACAACCAGAACAAGACAGAAAAGATAGATATCTGTTCACAATCATAAATCAATCTAACATGACATTAAAACACTTTCTGTTTGCAAGGGTCAATGTCCCTCACAGCCAGATAGAGGTATAAATGGTCTGCCAGAGGTGCATATAGAAAGGTAAATAATGAAAACACACAAAAGAATATAAGGGCGGCTATTTAGATTGCTGCTTTCTTTAACATTCTGGCCCTTATTTACCACATTGGTCAAGACTCAAAGTTCAAAAAGCAGGTGTGAAACACCATAATGTTTTGCACCTTGCCCCATTTGATGTGAGCTAACGTGCAACTCTTTGCACTAGTGGAATGAAGCACAAATACTAGCAGTGTTAGACATGGGCATCCCTTAGCTTGTCCCCCATTCAGAATATAATTCAGGACTTGGGTGCCCTGTACTTACTGCATGTACATGGCATGCTTGAAATACAGGGTCCCTTTGCTCTGTATCGTTAATTTGAAGACGTGTGGATATCTAGGATTATCTGAATTCTAAAATGTTTAACATATCAAACTACAGTTTCAGACCTCGTTGGCAATTAGGCAGGCTTATTCCGCAAGCGAGGGAGTAGTGGGCTGTTGTTACTGATTGAATTCCTTGTGTATATGAACTTAGTGTAATTTAGGGAATAATGAGTGGGATGGACAGCTGGAATTCCTTCAGTGTGTGTGTAAGAATGCAGTGCCAAATGGCGAGCAGTGGGCAAGTGAAGGCTTTAGAATTCTTGAGGTCTGTATATACTTACTGCAGTTTAGGGGCTGATGGGCAGCTGGGAACCCTTGATAGCCGAGAACATAGTGCAGTTAAGTGATAATGCAGTTAAGGGACTGACGGACAGCTCGAATGTGTTGTAGCTAAGGGACCGATGACTGATATAAACCAAAAACTATTTTTATGTGAGCTTACAAATGTATTATTATTGTTACTTTTTATTACTTATCTGCCGAACAAAGAGCTAACGTTGCAGCAGGGGCAGCCCCTGTGGGCCCTTTACACCCCAGTCCGACCCTGATTACTGCCCAAAGCACACTTAGCATGTGCAGAGCCATTGACCCTCAAAAATGGTTTAACAAAGTCCAAGATGGGATGCTTCTGTGCAAACCTTTGAAAGCCTGGATCAATGCTGTTATAAAGATACTGAGCCTCTAGACTGGTGGCTTCTCTCAGCATCAGACTGGGGTGTCATGGCCCCCTTTCCAAAGTCCAACTAAAACCCCCCGCTGTTCCCCGCCGAGGTTGCATTTCATACCTCCTTCCTCTACTTTTGGCTGTGGTCGGACGAGAGGGGGTTGTGGGACAGTGTCTGCAGTGTCATAAGGGGGGAGCCTGTGTTAGTGGGGCTCTATAAGCCCACCATTTTTTTCCCTGTGTCCCGCTGGCCCAGTCTGACCCTGGTTTGCCTTAAATATCACCAAAAAATATACATGTCGTATATATGTCCGATACATAGCACCAAGTTGTTGCTGGTAAGAGTTCTTTTCTCTTCAGGTTCATGATTGTACCTGTGCTACAGTAATTAACACTGCCATTTAGGAACTTTTTCTAAGGTTTGTTCTGCCCTTGTTAATGACTCTAATTGGCTTGTTCTATTTTCAGCTGCTCATTTGACGCCACGGACATTTAAATTAAAAGCCATTAGATGTGCTTCAGGAGTGTATGCACGCCCTGCATTTCCTGCATTCTGAAGGTCATTTTGGAGTTGGTGTCAAACCTAAATTAGTGCCGCTTTGTTGCAACTCGCCAGGGGTAGTTTTCCAGTGAGCAGGATAAAGTAATTACTATGGCAACCCCCAAAAAAGGTTGCAATCCATAGAAATGGCTGCAAGGCAATAGCATGCGAGGGAGCCAGCTCCGGCTTCCCCATGATGGTAAGGTTTTATGACAGGCCTGACGTTTAGTTGTACGGAGCCATCGGTGGGATTAGTAAAGCAAAAGGGAGCACAGTTGCGTGTGTATCTAGGGAGGGAATATAGGTCAGCGTGACTGTGACCTGAAATTGCTGAGTGCAAGTCCAGCCGGCGGGCAGTTAAACAGATTAGGTTGCATTCAGGTCCACAAAGCAATGGCGAGCTAATTCATTATTAGGATCATTATTATGATCCCTGATGCACTGATAAACCCTGTTTTCTGTCATCCTGGGAACCTGTTTTCATGTCAAAGTACCCCTTGTGCTTTGCACGTTGTGTTCCAGTTGGTCTCTAACAAATGTGGGTAATGTAATAAAAGGTGCAACCTTTGTCTTGGAACCTATAGCAACCAATCAGATAATTACTTTCAAACAGGTGACCATTAAATTATTCTGTTGCTATAGTTGACTTGACCATAGGAATGGTTGCCACCTGGCTGCTTTTTCACTGGCCTAGATAATAAAAAAAACTCATCAAACAGCCCTCCCTGCCCACAGCATTAGCGTGCTACTATTTCTCTACCTGCTGTCTCTAATGTATATACAGAAGGGCCGGTGGGGCACAAGTATTAAAGTAATTAAGGCGCATCAGTAGAGGGTTGGATATATACATTATAATCTTTCTAGTGTCTGCAGTCAGATGCCAGAAAATTCCACGTGGCAGGATGCTCAGTCAAGTAAATTGCATAGAAAATGTATTTTCAGACCGGCACACCCTAATTAAAATTACAGTGTCTTTATTGTGAGCACATTGCACAAAAATCTGACGTTTCGGTCCTCATTAGGACCTTTCTCAAGGATATATATATATATATATATATATATATATATATAGGGGTCAGGCTTTGCTATCAGTAGGACATGGAGCAAAACAGACCGTTTGGGTTGACATTATTTATATAAAGTTAGAGACATTAATTTATAAACACTGGGCATATTTGCACCTGGGCAGAAACCAATGGCAGCCAATGAAATGTTTGCTTCCATTGTTTCACCTGCAGCTGACTGAAAAAATCTGATCACTGATTGGCTGCTCTGGGTTATGGGCCAGGTGCAGATTTGCCCACTGTATAGAAATGAGCCCCACTCTCTCTTCTGATCCTTCAGCTACTGATCTTTTGGCTGCAGGATCGGACTGGGGTATGTGAGGCCCATCAGGGCTGCTACCCCAAGGGCCTCCACACCCCCTCAGGGGCCCCCAACCACCCGATCTCCTTTAGCTTCTGCTCTTTGGCGCCATTGGTCACCTTTATTTAGGTTTCTTAAAAACAAATCCACAGGCCCTGTTATTACCCTAGTTCCTGCTGTTTACCTATACCATACGTAGTCCTTGAAAGAGAACCGTGAAAGTTGTGTGAAGTCTGCAGTGGTTTTGGGTCTGCTTTGCAAATGTATTTATGAAACGGGGGGGAAACAGCATATCTTTTCACTGAATACCCTCTGCAAAGCTGTATGATGGATGCCGCTCTGATAAGCTCATCAGGCACTTTCACTGATGGAGAGGCCACAGCTGTCGCATTGTACTGGGAGATAACTTGTCTCTATGCTAAATGGGTTGGAGTTGACTTCGCTGAAAGCTTCAATCAAATGTGTCCACTTCAGCAGTCTGCAATCTTATTGTTGCGCTGTATGACAATAGGTGCCATACCGGCCCCTGAGGAGTCATCTGTTTTTCCGCATCCTCCATGCAGTCCCTCAAAATATTAGCAACACCCTGTCATCCTAAATCTCTTTACCAGACTGGCGTATGAGTCTGTGGTGCTGTACTGATCCAGGGATGTCAAATTCATATACCACAGCTGCTGGAGGGCTTATACCCCTAACTTGTAGCTCTTTTTTTTATAACAACATTGTATTATTTAGTACATTCAATGGGCAAGTCAAGCTGCAGGTGAATTCTGAAGCTCCAGGCCTAGGGTTCACACGTTAGCGTAATATGGGAAACCTAGTCTGCAAACACAGCTGCATCGATCCCTTTCTACCCCCCGTCAGATGTTTGGGTTATCCACAAGGCTGTGCTAATTGCTTGTCCTGCCTTTACAAACATACCTGCTTTTTTTGGCTATATAGATATATATTATAAAGCCACAGTAGTAATAATGTTAAGGTTACCACATTTTACACCACATTTTACTCCATAATTTGTTCCATTTACTTTAGTGGGTCCCTTTAGGGCTAGAATGGTGCAAAATAAAGACAAATGTTTTGGCATTAGTTTGGTACAGAAAATAATTACTATTTTTAGAATTTCTAAATAAGGCAGTTAGCAGTTCATAAACAACTATTGCCATAGATTATATCACAGGTAAAGGACAACAAATAAACACACCATTTATCATAGCTGTTATTTTTTGGGTATTAAATATATTAAAAAAAAACCCTAAATATAAGTGTTTGGTAGTGGTGATCAGAATATTGTGGGCACACAGGCCCCTTCCAATTGACAGGTTGCCCTGAATTCCTGTTTTGGGGGTAATAATCATGAGATGGGTGTCCCCCCCCCACTGTCAGCAGAAGCAACTCACCGACATTTGATCAGGACTGCAAGCTGAGACAGTCGCAATAGCCCAAATTGTGTATAGACTTTACTCAAATGATCTAAGAGAGATCTAAGTGAGCCCCTTAATGCCCCAAAACATTTAAGATACAAAGAGCTGGAGTTGCACTTGTAAGGCTGTTCCCGGAAGATTATACCTTCCTTTCAAAGGTCTCAGCGTCCTGTCTCCAAAGTGCTGCTCTTTGTTGTTGCCTTTCCCATGACCATCAGCGTAAACATGAAACATTAATACAGAGGTTTTAGGTTGCAGGAAAATGAAACCCGGATGGGTCAGGTCAGCTTACCTGTGATTCACAGACATAAAAGGTGGGTTGTAAGATTGGGAGTAGGTGATAGGGGATAGAGTCTGCTCTGCAGCTGTCCTGCTGATTTGTTTCATCCATTTGTCCATTCTGGCCATAATATTTCTGGTTACGAACTCGTAATTAGCACTGGCCAGTTGCTCATATAATAATATAACAAAATGACTGCTTCTCAAAAAGCCCATATTATTCATTACATATTATTTTGCAATGTTTTTTGCAGTGATGTAAATAGTAGACCACTGTGGTCAGAATATTTTGTTATAAAGGTAGCAGGAATTTCAGCCATAAAGCACAACTGAACTGCTGCTTTATAAGAGAAAGGTAGGAGGCCACTTAATGCCATTTCTAGAAAAAGGGTCCATATAGGATCTCATCCATCAAGAGGCTTTCCTTGAACAATAGTATAAGTCATTTTATTAACTTCAGCTTAAACATTCATTATCATGAAATTCAAGCTTGCTGATGGAAGGGACCAGTACTTCCTTGGGGACCACTGTCAGTTTGGCTATCGATCCTCTTATCTCTGACATAAAGAAGTACTAAAGGGTAGTGAGATTGCAGGGGTGTCCGTCTGTGCTTCCTTAGACAAAAGATAGGGAACAGGTCAGGAGAACCTATAGATTCCTCCATCAATCACCCCTCCTTTATCACCACCTAATGTTGGGTGGCTAGTCATGGTGGCCACCAGCCCACTGTGCAATTTTGCATTTTTAAGATCAGTATGATAGAGTGGGTCCAGTCTTATTGGTTTCTTTGTTACAGTTGGGGAAAGGGGTCAGTATAGGGGACTCCTGTATACGTTTTGCATTTGGTTTCCCTTTAGTGACCATTGATTAACATTTGGGGCCATTACATTATAGTGTGATTGAAACAGATGTCTTGATGACAAACATATGAAATAACGACTAGAAAGTTATTCTTACAAGTCCATCAGAATCCTTTTTTTTTTTTTTTGTAACCAGGCCAACAGAAATCCTTATTCAAGGCTAATTTAAGCCGTCACCCCCTTTGCAAGAACAGTGCAGATGTTGAGAACTGTACACACATTTTGTTCCCAAGGAAAATGTCTGAGTTGTTAGCTCATTGCATTCCCAGAGATCCAACAAAGTGACCAAGTAGCACAATAACCCCACTTCTCTGAAAGGGAGGCCCACGGTCTCAATGGGGAAATTCAATGGCTTCCGCCGCAAGTTTGCATTTCATTGACATCGGTAAACTTTGGCTGACTGAAGAATGGGTCAGTTGGTCTGTTGCGCCAGAGGATGTTGGTTTTGCTGGATGGATTGCTCTGAAGTGACGCTATTCTCTGCTGTGCTTTCTTTAGACATACATTACATTTTTTTTGCACCCTCCGAGTTGTAATGTTTAAATAAGTATATTTAAACATTACAACTCGGAGGGTGCAAAAAAGGGGAACTTCACCCATGATATGTGCTTTGCATAAAAAGGAAATTGGAATTCTAAGCCAATTTTATTTGTAAACAGAATTGTTACTGAAAGCTGGATGTTTATACTCATCACTTCTAGCTGTGACTCCTGAAACAATGTGGCAGAAGCCGCCTGATAACAGACCTGGAAGAGAACCGAGTGTTGTCATACTGTATTTACTCTGCCAGAACACAATTCTTATAGTTAGCAACAGTGCCACCAATTTTACGCCCAGAGGGTCGGCCCAATTTTACACCCAGAGGGTCGGCCCAATTTTACGCCCAGAGGGTCGCCCAATTTTACGCCTAGAGGGTCGGCCCAATTTTACGCCCAGAGGGTCGGCCCAATTTTACGCCCAGAGGGTCGGCCCAATTTTACGCCCAGAGGGTCGCCCAATTTTACGCCCAGAGGGTCGCCCAATTTTACACCCAGAGGGTCGGCCCAATTTTACGCCCAGAGGGTCGCCCAATTTTACACCCAGAGGGTCGGCCCAATTTTACGCCCAGAGGGTCAGCCCAATTTTACACCCAGAGGGTCGGCCCAATTTTACGCCCAGAGGGTCAGCCCAATTTTACACCCAGAGGGTCGGCCCAATTTTACGCCCAGAGGGTCGACTCGGTTTTAGGTTGGGAGGGCCTGGATACCATTTCATTAGTTTTATGGGGCCCAAGATTTCTGATGGGGAGTCTAGGGAACAATATAGGGCAGTTTTGGGTATTTTGATGGCACAGATTGTGGGACAAGTAAGATTTTTTGTTTTGTTGTTCATCCATAGGGCTCTGGCATGTAGGGTGTTTGTCAGCAGCGAAAAACACACTCGTCTGCCTGTCATTGCTCCTGATAGTTATGAATGAGAAACATCATACTTAACACAGCCGGAGAGGTGACAGACTTGGTACAAGGTCCGTCTGCTCCATGTGAGTTGCTCCATGTGCATTTAATACGGCTCCTGCGTACCATTAGCCATATAGAAAATCCCACCTTCTCCGCTCCCTTGTTGTGGATTCCTGTCTGTGGATGACTAACTGTGTGTAAGATGATTGTGTCTATTAAAGGCAAATGATACCCAATGCCAGTCTAATAGATTCTGAGTCACTGGAGCAGCAGCCCCCCGCTTTTGTGGTTTGTCTGACAGGAGAAGAACAGATTGCACAGGAATTCATATGCAGCTGCCACATAGACTAGACTGGCACTCGCTTCTCTCTCTCCCCCTTCCATACTGATACCCACTGCTCCTGTTGCTATGGCAACAGCTTGGGGGCAGCCGTGCTCTCATTTGCACATGTGCGGCGGAGCTGATAGCGCTGGCGGGGTTCCATCTGGGGAAAAGGAAGGTGATTCCTGTCTAACTGATTTAATCACATAAAATCTTTCATTTACTGCTATCGTAGTACATTCATACTGTTCCTGCAGAAAAGGAAGCTGCTACTCTACTGTCTCTTGCATTGCAGGATGTGATCAGATATAATGAGCTTTAATTAGCAAAATAAAAATTATACTACATTCATAGTATGGTTTTAGTTTCATTTACTGTTTTTTGGGTGTTTTTTTCTTTTTTTAATTTACTAATTTTGGTGTAGGCTAGGAATTGTAACTTCTATCGGGTTGCTAGGGCTTGATTACCATAGCATAATTTGTAGAGTGCTTGGCAACAATAACATTAAAGCACTGCAGTCTGGTTTTTGGTTGCTGGGGTCAGTGACCCTGACAGCAAATAGCAGCATTTTTAGTTGCATGTATGGGGTAAAATGGGAATACAGGTATGGGATCCTTTATCCAGAAAGCTCCGAAGTACGGAAAGGCCATTTCCCATAGACTCCATCATAAGCAAATAATTCTAATTTTTAAAAATGATTTCCCTTTTCTTTGTAATAATAAAACAGTACCTGTACTTGATCCCACCTAAGATATAATTACCCCTTATTGGGGCAGAACAGCCCTATTGGGTTTATTTAATGGTTAAATGATTCCCTTTTCTCTGTAATAATAAAACAGTACCTGTACTTGATCCCACCTAAGATATAATTACCCCTTATTGGGGGCAGAACAGCCCTATTGGGTTTATTTAATGGTTAAATTATTCCCTTTTCTCTGTAATAATAAAACAGTACCTGTACTTGATCCCAACTAAGATATAATTACCCCTTATTGGGGGCAGAACAGTCCTATTGGGTTTATTTAATGGTTAAATGATTCCCTTTTCTCTGTAATAATAAAACAGTACCTGTACTTGATCCCACCTAAGATATAATTACCCCTTATTGGGGGCAGAACAGCCTTATTGGGTTTATTTAATGGTTAAATGATTCCCTTTTCTCTGTAATAATAAAACAGTACCTGTACTTGATCCCACCTAAGATATAATTACCCCTTATTGGGTTTATTTAATGGTTAAATGATTCCCTTTTCTCTGTAATAATAAAACAGTACCTGTACTTGATCCCAACTAAGATATAATTACCCCTTATTGGGGGCAGAACAGCCCTATTGGGTTTATTTAATGGTTAAATGATTCCCTTTTCTCTGTAATAATAAAACAGTACCTGTACTTGATCCCAACTAAGATATAATTACCCCTTATTGGGGCAGAACAGCCTTATTGGGTTTATTTAATGGTTAAATGATTCCCTTTTCTCTGTAATAATAAAACAGTACCTGTACTTGATCCCAACTAAGATATAATTACCCCTTATTGGGGCAGAACAATCCTATTGGGTTTATTCAATATTTAAATGATTTTTAGCAGACTTAAGTTACGGAGATCTAAATTACGGAAAGAGCCGTTATCCAGAAATCCCCAGGTCCCGAGCATTCTGGATAACAGGTCCCATACCTGTACTAACAATTGAATAACCATATGAAAATGAGAAGCATATGTAATATAGTAAACACTTATTTAAAAGTGAATGTTCTCTTTAAGTGGCACACTCTCAAAAATTAATTAAAAAAAGATTAGTTTTTAAAATGGATCCATTACATTTTTTGGGAGGATTTTCTGCATCATTAATTGTGCCAGAAGGGTGTGTATTGCCTTGTGGGGCAATATTATGTGTCTGAGACCCACCACAAGCCTGGCAGTATTGGTTCAGCTGCCTCCCATAAAACACCCTGCCTTTCAGTGCACTTATCAGCAGCTTGGGCTTTTTCCAGTGCAAATATTTCTGGTGCTTTAAGAGTTTTTGCAAGGCATTCAGTATAAAGGTGAGCAGGGCAGCGTCTACTCTCTCCTGTGCACGTTTGTTTATCCCAGCTCTGTTTAATATGTTCCTCTGCTCATAAAATAGGCTCTTTGTGGCCACGTGGCTTTTAAGGGCTCCACAGGCATAGCAGAGGTTTAATGGAAAATCCATTGAGGGATTTGTAACGTATGAACAGGATTCACGGTCTGTTTGTGTGATTCCAGAATGAACTGCTGATCTCTGCAAAATGTTACAGGGGCTCCGAGAACTGGGGGCTCTTGGCAATGTGAGAATTAAAACCTTGCAGGAGGAAAGGCTTATCAAAATCCTTTTGGCCCTATATTTGGCAAAGGTTGATCATTTAACCAGGGGATAATAAGTTCATTGCAGTACAGGTATGGGATCCGTTTTCCGGAAACCCGTTTCCAAATTACGGAATGGCCGTCTCCCATAGACTCCCATAGACATTATAAGCAATTAATTCTAATTTTTGAAAGTGATCTGCTTTTTTCCGTAAAAGCAGATCACTTTCAAAAATTAGAATTAATTACCTGTACTTGATCCCAGCTAAGATATAATTACCCCTTATTGGGGCAGAACAGCCTTATTGGGTTTATTTAATGGTTAAATGATTCCCTTTTCTCTGTAATAATAAAACAGTACCTGTACTTGATCCCAACTAAGATATAATTACCCCTTATTGGGGCAGAACAGCCCTATTGGGTTTATTTAATGGTTAAATGATTCCCTTTTCTCTGTAATAATAAAACAGTACCGGCACTTGATCCCAACTAAGATATAATTACCCCTTATTGGGGGCAGAACAGCCCTATTGGGTTTATTTAATGGTTAAATGATTCCCTTTTCTCTGTAATAATAAAACAGTACCTGTACTTGATCCCAACTAAGATATAATTAATCCTTATTGGAGGCAAAACAATCCTATTGGTTTATTCATTGATTTAGATTTTTTAGCAGACTTAAGGTATAGAGATCCAAATTACGGACAGATCCCTTAGCTGGAAAACCCCAGGTCTCGAGCATTCCGGATAATAGGTCCCATACCTGTATCTACATTCACATGTATGTACTAAATATATGGACAGCCCAGAAGTGAGCAAACTGATCTGCTGAACCAGTAGCCATAAAGAGTAGGCTTTATTTTATCAAATTAGCAAATTCCCTGCACATCATTAGCATTCACATAAACATGATTATTAAACTGTAGCGACTGATTAATTGGAGTTAATTGGAAGATAAATAGTGAGGGTTTATCTGTGGGGTGAATGATCCCTCTTACCCTGCCTTCCCTAGTGCCATATACATATACAGCGTATAGTCTACTTCTGCTCAAGGAAAGCAATTCATTCCAGTCTGACAGCTGAACACATTAGAAGGTGCAGATATTTTGGTACATGCAGAGCCCGACTGTCTCTCGCCGTCTGGAACAGGCATTGTGTCTGCTTCTGTCCATAAATCAAAGTTATTTTATTTTTGCATTAATTCAAGGTTTGTCATGGTCAGAGATGAGCACAGCACCCAGCAGAAGATCATGGGGTCCTAAGCCCCTTTGATAGTTCCAGGGAACTTGTGTAGGGATCATTTTCCTTGTCGAATGACAGTTGTTTACACCAGAGCCGAACGCAGAACCCTATAAGGATGGTCAGGCACTTTCCTCTGTGCATACATTGGGCGATGTGTTTATGTTGCGTTGGCAGGTAGATTCCTTGTGATGCCCAGAAAAGGGAAATGTGTATAGAGAGTTAATTGTGCTGTTTATACTGGGCACCTCCACGGGCAGAATACACAATGTGAGGTTTAACGTATAGTGTGCTGCTAACGTAAACACGTGAGATCTTTACTCATCTTAGTCTGTAAATGGGACATTTACATCAGCATATGGGGAAATTACAGGTGGAAAAATGTGTATAAACCAGTATATGGAAAATGGGCAGGCACGAGTGAAACTCACACCAGGCCAGTCAAAGATAAATAATGTAAGAAGCTTTACGCGTTTCATGCTAAAGGGATGGGTTTAGAAACTGATGAATGGACCGTACTCAGTGTTACATGCAGAAGGCATCTCTATAAATCTAATTTGGCATCTGCTCAGCCTGTTGGTGCCAGTGTGTTTCCCTCACATTGCTTTTGCTCCTAGGTGGCACGTACATGATACTATTCTTCAGCTAACTGATAAATACCAGCTGCATAGGCAGTGATTATAATGGAGGAGCCTTGTTGGCCATCTGGAAAGGACACAGGACTTTAGTGGGGAGGAAGGATAATTTAATGCATTTAAACCCAGGCACCTATATAGATATTTGTATGTTCTCCCTGTGCTTGCGTGGGATTCTCTCCATTACGCCAGTTTCCTCCCTCACTCCAGCAACTGACAGGCAGGTTAATTGGCTCATGATAAAACTGACCATGGTGTGTGTGGGTGAATGCGATAAAGACTTTAGATTGTAAGCTCCACTGGAGCAAGGACTGTTGTGTGAATGAAGTATAATATCTGTAAAGTGCTGCTGAATATGTTGATATAACTATTAATCCTATCCTGTGCGGCTGCTACGCAGTTTTATTTAACACATTCCGCAGACTGCAGTGAATTATGTGAGGCTATGCAGGATAAATCTAAATTAGCTGCTAATTTGGCATTTAGCCTGTAGCTTTAATATGAGCCTAGGTTTAAATATGTTATCTAACTGAGAGCCAGAAAAGTTACAAATGCTTGAAGGCAGGGATGGCTGAACCTGAGGCCCTCCAGATGTTGTTAAATTAATGGCTGTAGTTCAATAGCCTCTGTTGCAATTTCTCTTGGACAGAAAGGGCAAGCGACTCCCACTTTAGATGCAGCCCATCTGAGAATAAACAAGAAGTGTATGGGGTCTCATATAGTAGCACAGGGAGATAAGGCTTTCTTTTCAAATCTTATACAGGTATGGGATCTGTTATGCAGAATGCTTAGGACCTGGGGTCTTCCAGATAAGGGATCTTTCCGTAGTTTGGATCTTCACGCTTTAAGTTTACGAAAAAATCATTTAAACATGAAATAGTTACATAGTTACATAGTTACATAGTTACATAGTTACATAGTTACATAGGGTTGAAAAAAGACCAGTGTCCATCAAGTTCAACCCATCCAAGTAAACCCAGCACACCTAACCCACACCTACCAATCTATACACTCACATACATAAACTATAAATACAACCACTAGTACTAACTGTAGATATTAGTATCACAATAGCCTTGGATATTCTGATTGATCAAGAATCCAGGCCCCTCTTAAAGGCATTAACAGAATCTGCCATTACCCCATCACTAGGAAGGGCATTCCCCAACCTCACTGCCCTCACCGTGAGGAACCCCCTACGCTGCTTCAAATGGAAGCTCCGTTCCTCTAATCTAAAGGGGTGACCTCTGGTGCGCTGATTGTTTTTATGGGAAAAAAGAACATCCCCCAACTGCCTATAATCCCCTCTAATGTACTTGTACAGAGTAATCATGTCCCCTCGCAAGCGCCTCTTTTCCAGAGAAAACAACCTCAACCTCGACAGCCTCACCTCATAGTTTAACCCTTCCATCCCCTTAACCAGTTTAGTTGCAGTCTCTGCACTCTCTCCAGCTCATTAATATCCTTCTTAAGGACTGGAGCCCAAAACTGCCCCCCATACTCACGGTGAGGCCTTACCAGGGACCTATAAAGGGGCAAAATTATGTTCTCATCCCTTGAGTCAATGCCCTTTTTTATACAAGACAGCACTTTATTTGCTTTAGTAGCCACAGAATGACACTGCCTGGAATTGGACAACTTGTGATCTACAAAAACCCCTAGATCCTTCTCCATTAAGGATACCCCCAACACACTACCATTCAGTAGATAGTTTGCGTTTATATTATTTCTACCAAAGTGCATAACTTTGCACTTAATAAACCGAATAGGATTGTTTTCCATCCAATAAGGTTTGATTATATCTTAGTTAGGATCAAATAGAAGGTACCGTTTTAATACTACAGAGAAAAAGGAAATCATTTCTAACAATCTCAATTATTTCTTTAAAATGGGAGATGGCCTTTCTGTAATTCGGAACTTTCTGGATAACGGGTTTCCGGATAAGGGATCCTATACCTCTAGTATAATCTCTTCATGACAACGGCAGAAGACAAACTAACGTAAATGTTTCGGATATCCCATCATATCATGCTGCATATTTCTCTTTTTATCTCCTGTGCAGCAGCCTTTCAGCCAATTCCCTGTTAATGTGGAGTTTAATTACTGTTGCCCACAATAGAGTAAATAATGTCACAATCTGAGCGATGTCACAGTTATATGTAAATGTAATGGCATTATCTGTGTCTTTCTATTCTCTTCTCTGCTGGTTCTGACTGTGGAAACAATTTAGCAGAAACCAGCTGATTAACAGACCTGTGAAAATCATGCAAGGCATGGTGGGAGTCTTGGCTAAGGCAGAGCTGAGGGAGCAAAGCTATTGCTACACACCCTGGATTTTCAGTTATTTCATGTGATGCAAAACACCTGTTCCTTAGAATCCACCCCACCCCTACAGGAAATATCTTCCATATTGGATCCAGACTCAGCATCTTGAATCATACAGATTCTTTTACTTTCTGCAGCAAACCTGTGAGATGATTGGTTGGTTCCTCGGGTGGGAAATACGGGATTATGCTCACTTTGAAGACATCTGTTTTGTTGATGAGTGAACTGGATACAATTATTTTATTGCAATAATAATAGAATATTTCCAAGGTTTTACTATCGGCAGATGTGAAGGGATCCCGCAAATAAACAGGGTGATTTGACAAAAGTCCTATTCCAGAAGTAAAAGATGTGTAGGGTGTATCTACAGTATATTAAGCCATTTATGAATGGTTAATGGGCAATTTGGATTTTTTAGCGCAAAGTGGCAGAAAAGAAGTCACAAATTTTTCGTTATTTACTGTGCAACAAAGCAGCTAAAAATCCAACAATTCGAGTAGCAGATGTCCCTTTCCTTCCCTGGAGGATCCTTCTTTGCTTCAAAACTTTAGATTTTTTTGGATTTTTGATGCTGTTTCTTATGAGACAGTTCGAAAAAGTAGAGATTTTGATGCGACAATTCGAAAAAGTTGCAGTTCCCAATTTTCCTGCAACTTTTTCCCACACTTACTTTTCCAATTCAGACTTTTTGAGTAAATGTCAGAGATTTGTGCAAATGAGTTTATTCGAATTTTTAAAAAGAAAAAAATTAGAAATGTTGGAGTTGTAGTAAAGCTTCCCCTAAGTGTTCAGTAGGGGAGTAAGGTGTGAGTAGGGGTAGATTTGGCAGGAACTACGCAGTTGTCAATCTTTGCTTCAGATGAATTTTGATATTGGTTCATGTTCCATATGAGAATTGGGCTATAATGGTGCTTAATATGCCATGCCAGCCATATATGACTAATTGTATTAGTTATTATGACATTACATTTGGGTTTTAATGTTCTCTTTCCAATATCTGTAGGTTGCAGACAATGACAACTGATTCTGTGCAGTTGGTCATTAAATCAAATGTCTCCCCCTATTTTGATAGTAACCATAGCTATGTATTATTCTGCTTTGCCAGCACCGGGGAGGAAGGACATGTCTAAAAGTGTGAGTGCCATCCTAACTGAATGACACTAGGCAGATCTCTATTAGATTGCTGAAGCTGAGTGTCCTTCAAACTGATATGAGCGTCTCTCAGATGTGCCCTTGTTATGGCAGTACTATTCCCATTATTGAACTGAGGCTGTTTAACTGAGAGTTAGCAGGTTTGCGGTTATGGTTTGGCTTAAGCAGGCATGGTCTAATTATCCCTAAAGAGACCCTAGCCTTATTAAAATAAAGCTGAAGTTTAGAGGTACATAAGAGTCACTGTGCTATAGTGTTATAAAAATATAAAATAAAAGCTAATTTACCCCCATTGTTACCTGGATAACCCGCTCACAGTGTACACCACCAGTTGGGTCCATAAAGGCTGTAGACAACACACATGCCTATGTGTCAAGAATAGATGGGTTCAGGTACTTTCTGAGATAAAAAGCCAAAGAGCCCCCCTGTTATGTGAGAGATTATTATACTTTTTGGATTAAAGCCTCCTCTGTGGTCCAGTAAAACTACAATACTATGCTATTATTGGCTGTGTAAGTACCCAAGCCCAGCATTAAAGCTGGTCTCTGTGCTGTACAATAACAGCAAATCTGTGGATGAAATCACCACTCAGTGGGCTTTGGGCATTTGAATGCAGGTGCCCAGCTCTGCTAGCCACCCACCATATAATTTTTGTGCATACGCAGCTATTCAAAATGAAGGCAGAACACTGAAATTTAAATGAGAATCATTGATTCATGCAGGACGTTGGCTTCACTCTTTTCCAGCTGTGCACAGAATGATTCTTTTGTAAGCACAGAATGAAATAAAGAAAGAAATCAGCTCCACTTGAAAATTGTTCTAAGCGGAGCAGGAAACTTCCTGCTGAATCGTTGTGCCGTACCCTTATTGTGTCTGCTAGCACTGGGCCAACAGAATAAAAACAGACTGACAAGTGGATTGTTTCGGGAGCGGACAAAAGCGGGCATCAATAGCAAGGCCAGCAGGAATGCTCACTTGTATGCCAGGCTGGGCATTGTGTAGGATAACTGTGCCACTGCACACCTACAGCTGTAGATTAGCCCCTCAATATATACTTCATATATAACAGCGAATCGTGAAAGTTCCTATGGTACAGGTATGGGATCCCTTATCCAGAAACCCATTATCCAGAAATTTCTAAATTACAGAAAGGCCATTTCCCATAGACTCCATTATAAGGAAATGATATTCATTTTTAAAGATGATTTCCCTTTTCTCTCTAATAATAAAACAGTACCTGTACTTGATCCCAACTAAGATATAATTACCCCTTATTGGGGGCAGAACAGCCCTATTGGGTTTATTTCATGGTTAAATGATTCCCTTTTCTCTGTAATAAAACAGTACCTGTACTTGATCCCAACTAAGATATAATTACCCCTTATTGGGGGCAGAACAGCCCTATTGGGTTTATTTCATGGTTAAATGATTCCCTTTTCTCTGTAATAAAACAGTACCTGTACTTGATCCCAACTAAGATATAATTACCCCTTATTGGGGGCAGAACAGCCCTATTGGGTTTATTTCATGGTTAAATGATTCCCTTTTCTCTGTAATAAAACAGTACCTGTACTTGATCCCAACTAAGATATAATTACCCCTTATTGGGGGCAGAACAGCCCTATTGGGTTTTTTTAATGGTTAAATGATTCCCTTTTCTCTGTAATAATAAAACAGTACCTGTACTTGATCCCAACTAAGATATAATTACCCCTTATTGGGGCAGAACAGCCCTATTGGGTTTATTTAATGGTTAAATGATTCCCTTTTCTCTGTAATAATAAAACAGTACCTGTACTTGATCCCAACTAAGATATAATTACCCCTTATTGGGGCAGAACAGCCCTATTGGGTTTATTTAATGGTTAAATGATTCCCTTTTCTCTGTAATAATAAAACAGTACCTGTACTTGATCCCAACTAAGATATAATTAACCCTTATTGGGGGCAGAACAATCCTATTGGGTTTATTTAATGGTTAAATGATTCCCTTTTCTCTGTAATAATAAAACAGTACCTGTACGTGATCCCAACTAAGATATAATTACCCCTTATTGGGGCAGAACAATCCTATTGGGTTTATTCAATATTTAAATGATTTTTAGTAGACTTAAGTTGTGGAGATCCAAATTACGGAAAGATCCCTTATCCGGAAAACCCTGGGTCCCGAGCATTCTGGATAACAGGTCACATACCTGTACTGTAAATCATTTCAGTGCAAAATATTGATCCCTGTTACAATATGGCTAGATGGCTACCAATGTTGGACTGGGATTCCTAGGGCCTACTGGAAAAGGCAGAGAATGTCCAGTCCAGGGGTATTATATAAGTTTAAGGTGGAAACAAGAATGGACTAATAGGAGGGGGGGTTGTCCAAGGCTGTGGCCTACCAGGGCATTAACCCAACAAGGGATTCTGTGGTACTCAGCCATGCCAGTCTAGCCCTATCCGCACTAATGGCAATGTACATTTAAATCTCATTATCCACTGAGAAATCTAGTTCTGTATCTAAATATATTCTGTACCTTCATAGCTCATCATCAGCATGCTGGGAAAAACATGGCGGCACAGCTTCCCTACCTAGCGTTAGCATTACTTAAAGCTCTGCCTTAGTACATAAACCCCATGTGGGCAGCCCGATTGTTCTTATAGCCCATTCTTTCCCAGCGATATTTAATAACACGCAGAATGAGAAACGGAATATGAATGATTATTTTCTGCCGCTTAATGGCATTGCCGTTGTTTGTTCAGCAATAATGAAATTGTTGAAGCTTTAATCTAATACGCAGATGTGCTGGGCTTTCATGGCGGTAAATGAGTTTTAATTGAATGTAACGTATCATAGATTCGTAGGAGACCATTAAGCTAAGTTTCTTCCCATCGCCACTTCTCTCCGTAGCATCACTGTCTGTCCCCTTGAGATAAAAGTGGTCAAATGGGGCCTTAATTAAGTACAAGCTCAATATGCAGGGAGGACATTCATCGTCTGCCTGTGACAGCTGGTCATTTTGTCGTGGGGCACAGTGTTAGCGCTCCGGCTTTGTGTTCTATTCATTAGGGACTGTTTATTTTACTTTCGAAAATGCTTGTACTTTCCTTTTTTTTTTTTCTTTTTGCCAAATAGCTAATTCAGCCGCTCACAATACCAGTTGCTTGTGTAAAACTTCACGGAATGCTGCCACAGCGATTGCCAGGTTTCATTTGAGTAGCCTGCGGGCTAATTTTAGAAAGAGTGAAATCTGGTAGCCATAAATCACCGTGGCACGAGTCTGTGGAGTGGATGGGGACGGCTCACTTGCAGGGTACCCATATACATGTCAGCACAATGTATTAGTATGTACCACGTTTGCTCTAGTTCAGGAGTCGTTGCTTACTATTGGTTTGGTGGCCATTTGTTATTAGTCCTGGGGCCCACACATAAAAAGCTGTATAATAAAAGTCATTTAAAAACTAAACATGAAAACTAAATTATTTTTTTAATTAAATCATCCATACCTGTTATAAATGTATTTAAAAATCTGAACTGTCAATTATATATTGCCTGCCCCGCCTCTATGCCGCAGGCATAGAGGCGGGGCAGGCAATATATGATTGACAGCTCAGATTTTTAATTACAATTTCCATTCAGAACTTCCTATATATCACCCATATGGCTAATGCATAAGATTTCGGGGTGATACAAAGCTTGCCTTAATACCAGTGTACTCAAAATGGTGCCGGCCTGCTTTATAAATTAATGTTAATAATAATAATAATAACTATAGGAGGCATAGAGGTGGGGCAGGCAATATATGATTGACAGCTCAGATTTTTAATTACAATTTCCATTCAGAACTTCCTATATATCACCCATATGGCTAATGCATAAGATTTCGGGGTGGTACAAAGCTTGCCTTAATACCAGTGTACTCAAAATGGTTGCCGGCCTGCTTTATAAATAAATGTTAATAATAATAATAATAACTATAGGAGGCATAGAGGCAGGGCAGGCTATATATGATTGACAGCTCAGATTTTTAATTACAATTTCCATTCAGAACTTCCTATATATCACCCATATGGCAAATGCATAAGATTTTGGGGTGATATAAAAGCTTGCCTTAATAACAGTGTATTCAAAATGGTACCGGCCTGCTTGGATTAACTGTAAATTTCAGGACTGAATGGGAAACAAACTAAATAGATGATATAGTGTAAGTAAAGTTTATTTTGCTCCACTAACATTATAGAAAAGGATTTGGAAATAATTTTTAGGGTGACAGGTCCCCTTTAATATAGAGACCTATTTAAATGGTACTATACCTTTTAGAACGGCAGTCTGTAGTGAGTTCTAGGTATGGTTAGAATTGATGATCGTCTATATGCCCAACTAAGGTGGGCGATATTGGGCTAATTGGATCATTTGGCCCTAGACCCAAACAATCGAATTACAACAACAGGAATAGTATAAAGGACCACATTAGTGATCCAATGCAGTACTCGGTCAGCCAGGAAAAGCAAGCCAGTCCAATCGATATCTGCTGATTTTCGGGCACATATTGGTCAGAGAAGCCCATCTGTGGGCCCCATACATGGGCAGATAAACTGCAAAATCGCTCTAAGGGACCCACATCAGCAGCATAAATCTGCCCGTGTATGGCCACGTTTACAGTATTGGGGGCCTTGGGTCAATGCTAAGCAGGAGAGTGGCGGTTGCATGTTCTCTTTCAGTTGGTGTGAGATTCCTTGCAATACCCCCTTGTTTCTACAATCCATGCAAGGAATTAGATTACTAGCTCCACTGCTTGGGATTAATGAAATTATAATAATTATATATTATGTAATGAAATATAATTGTATTGTTCAGAATTCAGGATAGGGGCGTAGGCCTCCAACCTCTCTATATCACATGACAGTTGCGGTATCCTTTCTGGCTTAGGCCTTTTTCCTATTATGTATGTTTGTTTCTTATACTTGGATTATCTCTGAGCACGTCCTAAGCTAATAGATATTTCCAGCGGTTCTTTCTCCCCATATACGGTCTATAAAGAAGTGTTGTTCTGGCCATTGGAAGCCCGACATTTTGATTTGCATGTTGTATTCTCGGCCGGGCAGTGACTGTCAGCATAAACTGGTTGCTGTGACAACCTCTTTATCAGAATGGGAATATAACAATAAAACGGGAGGGGAGGTGGGAAGTGCAGAACAAGGTTATTTGCCTCCATCAGTTTGATTTATGGTTCAATTAGTCTCAGCGTCCAATACAGACCCAGCCATTCCTGCAGAGTATCGCTCCAAATAGGATCAACTCAAACCCCATAGGAAAGGATTAGGCCGGTGATAAGGCAAGTTGCACTGTACTTGCTCCTTTTTACGCCTCATAAACAACAAATCTAAGGCGCCAAAGAAAACTATAGGCTGGAGGGTGAATAGGTGGGGCTTCTTTAGGCAAGAACTTTGCCTTTAAGGGCATATAATCTTTCTGAATTGTGCTTAGGACAAGGGAATGGCTCCCTGCTACAAACAGATGGCTACGTAACACAAAAGGAGGGCTATGAGAGGTGATGAGGAAGGTCTTGGTCTGCCAGCCTGAGGCAGGGGCTTCTTAGAAAATATAGAAACCTTAATAGAAGCTACAGACAATACAGCAAGTAGAAAATGAGAATGCTGTTCATTTTTTGAAATTCACCTACGTAATAAAATTGCAGTATCCCTAGGTTATTAAGAAGTCACAGCAAAGTTATTGTATGTTTCCAGTTTTACATTTTCTTTCATTACAGAGAAAGGATTTTTGGTACATGTTGCTAGTTTGATAAAGAAAGGGGGAGTTTTCCCCAGACAAGGGAGTATTTGAGCGGCCCAACGGACACTGTGGCCTTGTGAATGGTCCCCTTTGTATTCCGGCCTGGAGAAAGAGGGCGTTCATGAGGATGGCTTTCTAACTGACACATCACCTCTCAGTAAAGTAATCCATTCACTGGGCAGGAAAGTGGCATATTGTAGTGTGCAGCTCGGCAGCATGACCACGGGCTGGCCGGGGCCACAAAAGGCTTCCTATTAAGCACTGCGCATCATGGTGGAAATAGCTGCAGAATGTATAATCAGCCCCGACTTTGGCTGTTGTGGGGCACTGGGGTAAACCGACTCTTTGGGGGCCCCTTAAAGGGGACCTGTCACCCTAAGAAATAATTCCAAATCCTTTTCTATCATGTTAGTTGAATAAAATTAACTTTATTTACACTATATACATTATTTAATTTGTTTCCCCTTCAGTCCTGGAATTTACAATCACAGCCAGCAGGCCGGCGCCATTTTGTGTACACTGTTATTAAGGCAAAGCTTTGTATCCCCCCAAAATCTTATACATTTGCCATCTAGGTGATATCTAGGAAGAGCTGAATGGAAAGTAAAAGTAATAGTAATTAAAAATCTGAGCTGTGAATCATATATTGCCTGCCCCGCCTCTATGCGGCATAGAGGCAGGGCAGGCAATATATGATTGACAGCTCAGATTTTTAAATACATTTATAACAGGTTTATCTAATTAAAAAAAGAACTTTGGTTGCATGTTTAATTTTTAAAGGACTTTTATTATACAGTTTTTTATGTGTGGGTGACAGGTCCCCTTTATGAAAGAACTGTTAAAATATTGACCCTTAATAGTTGTATAGTTGCTACCCCCCTTACGAATTATTAAACTTTGTTGTGCTACACCATTCCCCCCCCCCCCCCCAAGACAGGGATGGATCTTATTTACACAAAAAATGCAAAAACAAAACAATTTTTTTGCCGCAACGTTAGACATTTTTTGCTAAGTAATTCCAGGCCCCGGCTCCAGCCTTGGATTGCGGCCATGTTTACTGCCGTACAGTAGCGTTTCTGAGAAAGACAAAGTGGGACTGGGTTCTATATTTAGCAGCTCGAATGCCTTCATCTGATAGAGACAGACAACTGTTGCGTGGTTACATAAAATATCTGCTGTCGGTTTGCGGCGGGGCAGCTGCCGTGCATGGGAGGATGGATCGCTGCTCTGCTTGCACTTGGCAGGACGCACCTGTTTGTCTTAGGGATCAGTCAGCTGCCCCCGTCGCATTAGCTCTTGCCCTCGCCTGCGCTTGACTGACCGCTCTGTAGGACACATATAGATAAGGGGGCTTCACTTATCAGTCTTTTGTCAAGATATTACTTGCTGTTAATATAGGGAATAATTTACCCCCTACTGTAAATGATAAGGATTTTAGCAGTCACTGAGGGGTTCTGTGCCCATATAAAGGCACAAGGCTGCAGGCTGAGTTATACAGGGAACTCTGAGTATCACTCATGTATTATAAGGGATAATGTACCCCCTACTGTAAATGATAAGGATATTAGCAGTCACTGAGGGGTTCTGTGCCCATATAAAGGCACAAGGCTGCAGGCTGAGTTATACAGGGAACTCTGAGTATCACTCATGTATTATAAGGGATAATGTACCCCCTACTGTAAATGATAAGGATATTAGCAGTCACTGAGGGATTCTGTGCCCATATAAAGGCACAAGGCTGCAGGCTGAGTTATACAGGGAACTCTGAGTATCACTCATGTATTATAAGGGATAATGTACCCCCAACTGTAAACGATAAGGATATTAGAAGTCACTGAGGGGTTTTGTGCCCATATAAAGGCACAAGGCTGCAGGCTTGTTATACAGGTGGCTCGGTATCGCTCATGTATTATAAGGGGTATTATAAGTAAATGCCACAAGCATTTTGGAGTCAAAAATAAAAGCTGGAGGGTTGGCCATCCCTGGTGTATACACTGTATATATCTTTTTTTTACATAATAGCTTCCTTATACGTTTATATGTTCCTGGCTAGGGGCCTCTGTTATGCTGGGAGCCCAGGCCATGTGTCCCTCCTGCCCCACCCTAATACAAGTAGTATATGCAAGTAGTACAGTATATGCAAGTATATACGCATGGTGTGCATATTAGGGGCCGTGATTACACCCAGGGTAAAGTCAACAGCAGAGTAGTTGTCAGGATGATGAGAAGTGATTCTGGGATATGAGGAAGCACAAGTGCTGTTTGCAGTACAAATAATCACCGTTGAGTATACTTATCAGTGTGCACAGAGGCACAGCTAGGGGCACATACAGTCTGTATGTACAGGGCACCATAGGCACAGCTAGGGGCACATACAGTCTGTATGTACAGGGCACCATATGTACAGCTAGGGGCACATACAGTCTGTATGTACAGGGCACCATATGTACAGCTAGGGGCACATACAGTCTGTACGTACAGGGCACCATATGTACAGCTAGGGGCACATACAGTCTGTACGTACAGGGCACCATAGGCACAGCTAGGGGCACATACAGTCTGTACCTACAGGGCACCATATGTACAGCTAGGGGCACATACAGTCTGTACGTACAGGGCACCATATGTACAGCTAGGGGCACATACAGTCTGTATGTACAGGGCACCATATGTACAGCTAGGGGCACATACAGTCTGTACCTACAGGGCACCATAGGCACAGCTAGGGGCACATACAGTCTGTACCTACAGGGCACCATAGGTACAGCTAGGGGCACATACAGTCTGTACCTACAGGGCACCATATGTACAGCTAGGGGCACATACAGTCTGTACGTACAGGGCACCATATGTACAGCTAGGGGCACATACAGTCTGTACGTACAGGGCACCATATGTACAGCTAGGGGCACATACAGTCTGTACGTACAGGGCACCATGGGCACAGCTAGGGGCACATACAGTCTGTACGTACAGGGCACCATATACACAGCTAGGGGCACATACAGTCTGTACGTACAGGGCACCATAGGCACAGCTAGGGGCACATACGGTCTGTACGTACAGGGCACCATATGTACAGCTAGGGGCACATACAGTCTGTATGTACAGGGCACCATAGGCACAGCTAGGGGCACATACGGTCTGTACGTACAGGGCACCATATGTACAGCTAGGGGCACATACAGTCTGTACGTACAGGGCACCATATGTACAGCTAGGGGCACATACAGTCTGTACGTACAGGCCACCATATGTACAGCTAGGGGCACATACAGTCTGTACCTACAGGGCACCATATGTACAGCTAGGGGCACATACAGTCTGTATGTACAGGGCACCATAGGCACAGCTAGGGGCACATACAGTCTGTACCTACAGGGCACCATATACACAGCTAGGGGCACATACAGTCTGTACATACAGGGCACCATAGGCACAGCTAGGGGCACATACAGTCTGTACCTACAGGGCACCATATGTACAGCTAGGGGCACATACAGTCTGTATGTACAGGGCACCATAGGCACAGCTAGGGGCACATACAGTCTGTACCTACAGGGCACCATATACACAGCTAGGGGCACATACAGTCTGTACATACAGGGCACCATAGGCACAGCTAGGGGCACATACGGTCTGTACATACAGGGCACCATAGGCACAGCTAGGGGCACATACAGTCTGTACGTACAGGGCACCATATACACAGCTAGGGGCACATACGGTCTGTACGTACAGGGCACCATATACACAGCTAGGGGCACATACAGTCTGTATGTACAGGGCACCATATACACAGCTAGGAGCACATACGGTCTGTACGTACAGGGCACCATATACACAGCTAGGGGCACATACATTCTGTACATACAGGGCACCATATGCACAAAAGCTCACAAGTCCAGCTATCAGCGCTCCACCCAAAGGTGCAATGGGCTAAACACCAAGGGAGCCATCAGCCTTAGAGGCAATATGATCCGCTTATAAGATACAGTTCTGTTATTAGGGGCAACTGCCCTGTCCCCTGCCCCAGCTACCCTGCCCCAGCTACCCTGCAGTCCCCAGTAATTTGCAGCTATGATTCAGAAGATCTTAGACGCCTCCGTGTGTTTAGGGTTATATATCTTCTTTCCATTGGGACCCCATTATAAATATGCCAGAGCTTAATTTACATTTTCAATTAATCTGAGCCTAATCTTAATGAACAATGATGAGCTTTGCCTTTCAGCGCCAGCTGTGTGGCCCCGAGTAACTCATCCCAGCCCTAGAGGAAATGAAACAGAACCTTCTGCCAAGGAACACAGGGCTGTCATACAAAAGCATATCATTTTAAAGGGGCAGTTAATCTTAGTCTGCAGCATAGTAGATGTTTATTTGAAGCAGGAGCCACATTCAAATGTAGAAAGAGCTGGGAAGCAACACAAGCATGAACAATTTACCTGGGGGTAACAAATAAGGGCTGTGATTGGTTATTTTGTAGCCTCTATGTGGACTGGCAGCCTACAGGAGGTGCTGTTTGGCAGTACATATGGTTTTTATGCAACCAAAACTTGCCCTCATGTCAGGAATTCAAAAAAGCCCCTGCTTTGAGGCCATTGGGAGCAACATCCAAGGGGTTGGGGAGCAACATGATGCTACTGAGCCACTGATTGGGGATCACTGGTTTAAAGTGAGACCTCTGCCTTAAGCAAGTGACTGATTAAGGGTGATGGGAATTGAAGGTGTAAGAGTTGTAAACTGCAGTAACATCCACTCTGTATGGCAGAATGGTGACAGGAGGGCTGAGAGTAGCACTTTATGCATGGCTCAACATGTGGCCCTTTATATCAGCATGGCTCAACCTGTGGCCCTTTATATCAGCATTGCCCAACCTGTGGCCCTTTATATCAGCATTGCCCAACCTGTGGCCCTTTATATCAGCATGGCTCAACCTGTGGCCCTTTATATCAGCATTGCCCAACCTGTGGCCTTTTATATCAGCATGGCTCAACCTGTGGCCCTTTATATCAGCATGGCTCAACCTGTGGCCCTTTATATCCGCATTGCTCAACCTGTGGCCCTTTATATCAGTATGGCTCAACATGTGGCCCTTTATATCAGCATGGCTCAACCTGTGGCCCTGTATATCCGCATTGCTCAACCTGTGGCCCTGTATATCCGCATTGCTCAACCTGTGGCCCTTTATATCCGCATTGCTCAACCTGTGGCCCTTTATATCCGCATTGCTCAACCTGTGGCCCTTTTTATCAGTATGGCTCAACATGTGGCCCTTTATATCAGCATGGCTCAACCTGTGGCCCTGTATATCAGCATGGCTCAACCTGTGGCCCTTTATATCAGCATGGCTCAACCTGTGGCCCTTTATATCCGCATTGCTCAACATGTGGCCCTTTATATCAGCATGGCTCAACCTGTGGCCCTTTATGTCAGCATGGCTCAACCTGTGGCCCTTTATATCAGCATTGCCCAACATGTGGCCCTTTATATCAGGATAGCTCAACCTGTGGCCCTTTATATCAGCATGGCTCAACCTGTGGCCCTTTATATCAGCATTGCCCAACATGTGGCCCTTTATATCAGGATGGCTCAACCTGTGGCCCTTTATATCAGCATGGCTCAACCTCTGGCCTTTACATCAGCATGGCTCAACCTGTGGCCCTTTATATCAGCATGGCTCAACCTGTGGCCCTTTATATCAGCATGGCTCAACCTGTGGCCCTTTATGTCAGCATGGCTCAACCTGTGGCCCTTTATATCAGCATTGCCCAACATGTGGCCCTTTATATCAGGATGGCTCAACCTGTGGCCCTTTATATCAGCATGGCTCAACCTGTGGCCCTTTATATCAGCATGGCTCAACCTGTGGCCCTTTATATCAGCATGGCTCAACCTGTGGCCCTTCATATCAGCATGGCTCAACCTGTGGCCCTTAATATCAGCATGGCTCAACCTGTGGCCCTTTATATCAGCATGGCTCAACCTGTGGTCGTTCAGCTGTTATTAAAGTACAACTTTCAACTGATAGTTATAGTACAGCAACAGCTGAAGGGCCATTGTGTGGTCAAGCTTTCTCTATATAAATAATGATGCCCTGCAAAATCGTCTCTCAGTACCAGATTAATTCTGATTTATGAGCGTTCAGGCTGTCACATATCCTCATTTATAGATGATGTCCCTCTGTGGCGCACGGTTACGGCTAACAGCGGCTCTGCCACAATAGAATTCATTATCTGAGGAGAATGGACTTCAGGAAGATGGATAATATGGCAGGCAGCTCCTATTATGTAACCACGTTTCCCCTTAGGAATATGAAGTTACCCTTGATTTGTTCAGGGAGAGTCCAAGCGCAGCTCCTTACATGTGAGCACTTAATGAGAGAAATGAAATTAAAGGCACCCAGCTTAAGCTAAATTCAATTCTGGCCCAAAAAGAACAGATGCACCGATTATCTGCAGCCGGGGCTACTTATGGGGTGGCAGCTTGCTCCATGCCAGCTGGTGGCGGTGTAGGAAGGAAACCTAACAAAGCCAGGAACAACTGCCTCCGGCTTTATGCATTGGACTGGACAACTGTTGGAGTTGCTACACTTAATAGGCCATTTCTTTGTAAACACATTCATTTGCTCAGTCATACACCCCTATGTACGGCACATATATTGTTCTGTATGGCAGGATGAGTGATGGCGCGGCCTTGTCAGCAGGCAAAATAATCCCAAGACAGTTATTTCAGTCATTTCCTTACACCTCGCTCCTAAGGGGACACATTCAAGGCAGAAGCATTTGCCTGGGGGCTGGGACAGGCCTGACACAATATTGACACAAATTGCAGCTTGCAGCATACAGGGATGTCACAAGCACTGGGGCCAAGCCCTTATTTCTCTGTCTGTGTCCTTGCCCTATACCCCAGAATTCCAGAATTACTGGGGCCACTTCTTGGGAGGGAGGATATATTGTGTTACAACTGATAGAGAATATATATATATACACACACACAGGGACTGGTCCGATTGCCATCTTGGAGTCAGGAAGGAATTTTTTCCCCTCTGCGGCAAATTAGAGAGGCTTCAGATGGGGTTTTTTGCCTTCCTCTGGATCAACTGGCAGTTAGGCAGGTTATATATAGGCATTATGGTTGAACGTGATGGACGTACGTCTTTTTTCAACCTAACTTACTATGTTACTATGTTATACACACACAGCGTGACTGGGAAATGAAAGAAAGCTATTTCCTCTAATTATCATGCACTGTATGCGTATTTAGCTACAGCGTCCATATGTCTGGGCTCTTTTCTGCTGAATCCATTGGAAAACCTCCTGTTTCCTTATATCTGTATCAGCTAACTTGGAAAAGACTCTGCATTGTGTCCATTTATGTATTTATATATGGGCTATTTTATCTCATGCTAAGTAAGGGAAAACTAAACCCTCACAATAAATGAATGTAAAATTGCTCTTCTGAGAACTACTAATCTAGTTTACATGTATGTTTTTCTTTTCTAGTTTTTAAAATATTAGCAGTTTTTGCACTGTTTGTATAAGGAATTTGAATCAACAGCGCCATCTGGTGTTCATTTTGGCTGGCTGGACACAGCCGACAGCAGATTAAAGGGGTGGTTCACCTTTATGTCAGTATGTAATAAAATGCCCAATTCTTAGCAACTTTTCAGTTGCTCTTCATTATTTATTTAGTATAGTTATTAGTTTTGTTATTAAGGCAAGCTTTGTATCACCCCAAAATCTTGTGTATGTGCCAGAATGGGGGACCAGATGCCCAGGCCCATGCACTGGCTACACAATTAGATGGTTAGGAGGGAGGGGGAAAGTGAAAGCTGAGTTGAAAGTTAAAGTACTTGTCTGCCCCGCCTCTATGCCTAAGGCATAGAGGCGGGGCAGGAAATATATGATTGACAGTTGGGATTTTAAAATGCCTTTATAATGGGTTTGGATGTGTTAATATAGAAATGAAATTGGGTTTCTTTTTAATTTGAAAATGACTTTTATTATACAGCTTTTTATGTCTGGGTGACAGGTCCACTTTATGTTTCTGAGAAAAGGAAAGTCTGGCCATGTTGCAGTTCTCAGAAAGGTTAGTGAGTTTTTCACTGGTCAGTTCTAAGCAGAGCAACATCTCAAGTTTGGTTGGTTAATCATGTGTGGCCAAAATTGTGGCATATTTTTCCTTTAATCTATGTTCATGGAGGTTTCAGCTTGGGGTAAGTGATGTAACAATGGGGACATAATGATCTTGATGGCAGTGATGTCACAATTTTATGATTGGAGCAGCAATATCATCATTTTGTGCTTGCTAAGGTGAGGGAGAGAAGAAGGCTGCCATCATTTTTAAGAAAAGAAATACAATTTCAGGCGTAGATTCGCTTAATGAATGGTGCGTGTTCCTATATTCCAGTTCATGATACAATGAAGCCAATGAAGAGTTTGTATCCTGTAGTACAACGTCCATTCCAGATAACTGGGTTCTAGGGTTATTGGCACTATCACGGGCCATTTAGTGGGGCAGAACAACACAAACAATAAGTGGTAGGCAGATAGGAAACATGATCTGCTGTAAATTGCCATTCTCCTCGCTGAATGTCTAATTCCCCAGGAGGGTTCAGACCAATTGGAATTTTGCATATATTACCTCTCACATTGCTGCTCTGCCGTTTGTGTGTGTGTGGGTGGCCCTTCCTTTGTTTCATCCTATGCAAGAGACCCAGGGTTCTTTAATATGGTAGCGCTACAGAATAATACACAGGGGACGCTCTGAGCCTGATGTTTTTTTTTACAATACTGTCCCTTTAAAAATGAATAGTACAATAAATTTGCACTCTTGGAATAGAACAGCTTGGGGCAAAGTGTTTATCCATGGTTATGCATTCACTGTCTGTGATATCACAGGTATCAAGGCATTTAAGGAGTAACAGGGTTATTATGGTCCTTAAGGATGTGTTGCCATGGTTACAAAGGGGCCTGAGGTTACTAAGTAGCACGCTGTGCAGAGCATAACCTAAAAATGGCTCCTTCTCCTAATCCAGCCATTAGTTTTGCTGAGGGTGTTTACATGTGGGTCATTACACTGCAGCTGATGTGAATATAGAAAGCAATGTATGTGGCTTTTCCTGCTAAGTGAAACAATTCTATTCCCTTTGCTGAGAGGTTCTGTTCAATAATGCTAAGGCCAAGTAAACCTTCTGCCTCTCTCGTGGCTGCTTAGCAACCAGGGGTCACTGTTTCCTGTAATAGCCAATGGAACAGGATGTAACTCGCCGGCTGTTTGTCTGTATGGTCGCCTCTACCTAAATCAATCCACATACATTTGCTGTCATAGGTGCTTGTGTTCTTCCTGATACAGTATGGCGTGATATGGGGGTCATTTATCAACACTGGGCTAATTTGCCCATGGGCAGTAACCCATGGCAACCAATAGAATTGTTGCATTCATTGTTCTACCTGCAGCTGGCTAAAGAATGCCAAAAACTGATTGGTTGCTATGGGTTACTGCCCACAGTATGTAGGGATACAGTATGTATGGATACAGTATATGACTATAGGTTCTACACAACCAAACAGAATCTTAAACTTGGAAGACTCCCTGCCGTTCCTCACTGACTCAAGGATTTCCATTTAATATTCCTGCATGATGCAGCCAGCTCTGCCAGGCGCTCCTGAATGGTAACTACTTGCTTTTCCTCTTTTGATCCGATCGTCGGATTAGTAGAATCCCTACCAGCTGTGATTATCTGTCGCCTAAAATGGATTTTGAACTCTGTTTAGTTTAATGTTAAATCATCCGCGACTTCTGAGCTATTAAAGGGCCAGTCACTGGAAAAAAAGAAATATATAGGGCTGATGGCTATCCTATCAACTGAGCTGAGCAGCAGGCAAGCGGAAATAAACGTATTTGAGATATTATATATATATATATATATATATATATATATATTCATACTTTAAAAAAAAAAAAAAAAAAAAAACATTAAAAATATATAATTTAATTCTCGCCTTTTTTCGGTTCTATCTAGAAATTAGGCAATTTGTGCCTTATAAACACATACCTGATTCCTGGAGCTGCCGGGAAAGGACCGGCTGAACTAGTAACCCTAATGTACACTGCCATCTGCTGCTAGAAAGTGGTGTTGCAGTTGATGTGTTTATTCTCTTTCTCTGTAATCCCAAATTCATTAGTTAGGGCACTGGAGCTTCTCCCCATCACACTTACAGATGCAAGATCAAGTACTAATTGCCGAAATAGGAGCAAAATGAATCCCATATTACACTGTTAGATGGTATTTGGTGCATGCTCCTTTGCGGCCTTCTCTAATGAATTATGCACAACTGCGCAAGGGAACCGTGGATCCACCACCTGGACCTGGTGTTAATTCAAAGGATCCCTTAGCAGTTTGCATCAGTAGCCTCTGGCTAAGTGAATAATAGGCAAGAAAGGATGCTAATTTGCGTCCATATGGGTGAGTCACATGCAATTTGCAGTGGACACAGTGTAGCACGCACATACAAATATGAGGGAATTCAAGAAAAAAATAGTGCATTGTGGGTAAGAAACATCAGTGTGAATCCAAATTTTGCATGTTGTTAATGAGCCCTTAAGGGCGCCTGTGGGTAATGGGCTGTTGGGTTGTGGGTACAGGGCGCTTGGAGCCATCATGCTACACCAAGCCTGGGAAATGCTGTGTTTGTAGGGAAAATGTTATTTTGTGTAATCCCGCCAGAAGCCACTCAGCGATCTGTCACACACTTCTGCAGTTTGGTCTCTTTGTAAATCCTTATCCCCTGTAATGCCTGACAAGCCGCAGTGCTGCAATCATGACTAACTGCAGGAGAATCTCCAGAGCCGGAGCCACGTCCATCAAATGCCACCCAGTATCATTGTTTTCATCTGCGTTCCGCTGCCGCTAGTGAAAGAGCATTAATCCAGCCAATTATGGCTTTAGCAAACAATATGCGCTTAGTGTGGCTTTTACCCTGAATAAAACAATTCTACTCCAGCGGCTGGAGTGTTCTATGGCTTCCCCCAAATCTCACTCCAGTTCCCTTGACTCATTGCTTTGGACCCCCAGTTTGGCCAACTCTATATGGATACTGCTAACTGTTTGCTCTGATTCCTTATACAGCAGGGCCAGTAATGAATATGGGGCTGCATTACTTCCCTGTATTGAGCAATCTCCCTCCACAGCGACGAGTGGATTTCTTTGCGGAACCACATATTTATCTTTCAGTGTTTAATAGGAATCAATATATCCTTAAGATGGACCTGTCACCAAGACATAAAAAGCTATCTAATAAAAGTCCTATTCAAATTAAACAGGAAACCCAAATTTATTTTTCTATTAACACATCCATACCCATTATACAGGCATTTAAAAGTCCCAGCTGTCAGTATGTCATATATTGCCTGCCCCACCTACATGCTCTAGGCATTGAAGTGTGACAGACAACTTTCACTTTACATTCAGCACTTCCTAGATGTCAGTGTGCTCCTCGTATCCCCCTTCCCTTCTATCCATCTAATTGTATGGCATGTGCATCAGGTGCCCCATTCTGGCATGATACATAGCTTGCCTTGATATCAGTGTCCACAAAATGGCGTCTGCCTGCTTCCTTTTCAAGACTGAAGGACACAAATTTTCAATAATAATAATAATAAGGGGGCAGGTCCCCTTTAAGGACAGCCCAGTGAATAGTACATTTAACTACCTTCATACAGTGGCAGAATAATAGGCCCATTATGCTACCTTAGGCTAATGTCACATTGAGCAGATCCTCTGGTGGCATTTTTTTCACAGGAGGAACTCTGTGACTGCCCAATACTGTCTTGTCTTGCCACTTGTCTTTTATAATAATGGTTGCCTAGCCCACACAGGGCAAATTTCAGCTAGAAAATTCACACGTGAGCACTTAAGCGTAATGACAAGGACAGAATGAGACCGTTCTGGGCCGTTGGAACATCCAGACAGTATGACATTAGCCTTACAGTGTGTACGTAGCCATAGGGATAAAGGATCTGGGAATCAAGCTTAGAAACCACATCAGGGCAAAGCCTGAGTAGCCTGCTTTAATAGCAAGTCATACCCTGCAGTGGTTTTAAAAGAAGCCCCCACTATCTGTGCATCTCTCTCTCCACGACTCTGTCAATGCTCCATTAATAATATGGTATTTGTACCTCTGAGCATTAGTAAGGCTTCAACTCCCGGCAGGTATTCCTCACCGGCACGCACCGTCTGCCATCATAGGCTCATCCGGCTGTGTTAGAACGTGTCACCTTCATGCAGATCTGAGCTTGCCCCCCTCCAAGCACTTGGAACCAGCCTGAGATTGGGGACTTAGGGACTCAGCGTGGGTGAATCAGGGTGAATGTCATTTCTGAGTTGCTCCGTCTCGTATTATAATCAGCGTTCCTAGGAGTTTCTATTCCCTGATGGCCTTGTGGGCTGGATCTAAGCTAAGGACAAACGAATACAGTGATATATGTCTATAATAACGTTGTTGGTCTAGGGAAACACAGACAGTAATGTGACAGGGCCCAGTGTGCACACACTCATTTGTACCAAGGACATCAACAACTGGTTTCAAGGTAAAACAGGCTCTTTCCCTGGGCCCCAGGTATTTCATTGGTGGAAAAAATATATTAATGTTAGTTGCTGGATATTTAACCCTATAGATCAGAGATATTCACCCTTGCTCTGTGGGGCCCGCTGAGCACCCTATCTATCGTTGCCACTTCTACTTAGTTACAGTTTTTGCAATTTGGGTACATAATACTGGTTAGTGCTTTGTAGGATGCCCATCACGGATCAGTTGTAGTGGCAAGCTAACCTCTCTGGCAGTGAATGAGTTAATCGGCTGCCCCCTAAGTTTGTGTGTAGGCTAGCACTCTCCTTAGACACGTGCCGCATTCATAACACAAGCATGTGGGATACATTCCAACTCAAGCTGGAAGACAGCTGGCTCTGTGTTTGGCATTTGAGGCTCTTGATGTTATTGAACTACAATTCCCAGAATGCCACTGTGGGTTGGAGCTTACTAGCATCAGAAATGAAGTTTATCAGAACAGAAGCCCTTATCATCCATATACTCGCATCTCCTTCCAGAGATAATGTGACATTACTACCCCTCTTATAATGCCCTGCAGTCCTGTTCTCCTCTGGGTGTGCGCACAGGGGGGATCCATAAAGGCCCCATTGTACTAATCATCAGAGACTCACATTGCTGCCACTTTCCCTTAGTTGGCAGCTGCCCATGAGATGGGCCGATAAAAATGCTCACATTCTCCATGCAGAAATTCCAGGGTCGGCAGGGGTCTCAGTACAGTGCCGGACAGTTGGGGCGGCTATTGACTTTGTTCCCCAACACATGCTCCTACAAGGGGTAATAGGATACATGTTACCCCATAACAGGCATAAACCTCATACCTCATGTGGCATAAACACTCTTTCCTGGGTCCCCCTGCAAAAAAAATGTCGGAGCTCCCCCCCGTGTCATGTTACCGTGCCCCCTCTCTCCCCTGTGCCCACATGGTTGCAGGCAGGAGGGAAGGTGCTGGTGGGATACGGGATCCCTTCTAAACCCCCCCTGTCCCCCCAGATTTCCCTGCAGTCACAGGGTCTCCTGATATATACTTACACCATTGGGTCTCACTAGAAATAGAGCCCCATCCTCTGCCTGTATCGGGGGAAGGCACATTCACACTGCATCTGGCGCAGTTTTCGTGGGTATTGTAGCTAGGTGTATATATATATATATATATATATACATGTACAGAGTGTCGGCACTCACAGGATTCTCACGATAGTACTCATGGAAGAAGATTCATAGTTAGATGCAATAAAGTGAGGTTTTATTCGTCCAACGTTTCGGTTCCTTACTAGAACCTGACGAAGGTTCTAGTAAGGAACCGAAACGTTGGACGAATAAAACCTCACTTTATTGCATCTAACTATGAATCTTCTTCCATGAGTACTATCGTGAGAATCCTGTGAGTGCCGACACTCTGTACATGTATTTCAACTTTGCCTGCTCGGGCACCCAGGTATCGCTATTGAATTTTGGTGTGCTCTTCACTCTGTATTTTGTATATATATATATATATATATATATTGGGGATAGTAAATCGTGGGAGAGACTAGAATGGGAAACCTGGTACAGGTATGAGATACGATATCCGGAAACCTGTTATGCGGAAAGCTTAATTAATGTTTTATTGTTTTTTAGTAGACTTAAGGTATGGAGATCCAAATTACGGAAAGACCCCTTATCCGGAATACCCTTGGTTCCGAGCATTCTGGATAATGGGTCCTATACCTGTACGACTGTATATAAATGCACAGCCACTCCTCTTAATGGGGTCCAAGGGAAAGGGGTACATATAATAGGGACACGCTGGGCCTATCAGACTTAAAGTGATAGTGCAAGCAACCTGACTGACACTATTTGTTTAAAGTAACAGTCCCCAGTAGGTGAATTTAAAGGAAAACTATACCCCCAGAATAAATACATAACCAGCAGACAGGTTATATCTTATTAAGTGACCTATTAGAGAATTTTACCAAACTGGAATATAAATATATCAGTAAACATTGCCCTGATCTTTTTTCTTGGCAACCATTTAGTGATGGGCTATGTGCTCCCTCAGAGATCAGCTGACAGGAAATAATGCAGCCCATTCATTGGCTGATGGGGCCTAGCATGTATGTGTGCCTTGGCTTGTTTGTGTGCACTGTGAATCCTATGAACCCAGGGGGCGGCCCTTAGTACTTAAAATGGCAGTTTTCTATTTAGGATTACCCAATGGCACATACTACTAAAAGGTATATTTTCATGAAAATTGTTAATATGTATAAAGCAGAGTTTCACATATAAGCTGGGGGTATAGTTTCCCTTTAAAGGCAGTAGTTGGTCTATTAACAAAAAATGGTTATATCTTATAATTTCATCAAGATCAGCAAACAACAAGGGAGTCCAACAGAGCGTAGCAGTCACAGCAAGATGCAGCTTGCAGCCTGTCAGGTATAGTGATATAATGGTACCACCCCAGTACAGGGATCTGCTACCAGTGATTGCCCAGCTCTTGCTGAACTTCAACACCCCACATGCCCTGAGAGCCCAAGACTGTTGGTGTTGCGCTGGAAATTGTAGCTTAGCATCAGCCCCCCAGCCACAGGCGCACGTTTACTGTAGCTTTTAGCTGCACATCTAGGAAATCTAAGCTACTGACTTGCCAGAGAATGTTTCAGATTTAGTCACTTCCCCTTTAAAAGCACAAATATGAAAAAGCCTGTTGTTCTTGCAATTGGCCCAAGGGCTGCAAATAATGTATCAAACTCCTCTTCTTTACCCTGTACTGTATGACATTGATATCTCTGGGAATTAAAGCTTATCTGCATTTTCCCTGCACACACAATGGGCACATTGTCAATCCAAAGAGACTACAGTCCTGGTTATTCCTTTGTGCATTTGTCTTACTCTGTTTTGTGTCATTGAAAGGTACAGTCCAGTTATGTTGCTTTCAGCTGAGGGTTTGTACCTGATGGAACTGTGTCTTCTTTCAACTGCAGCTACTGTGTAATGTTACCATATTAGTGTTACCCCCCATGCTAAGGAAAGCCAAGTATCTGTTAAAGAAAATGACTTATTGAAAATATGAAAAAGTCATATTTGTGAGGTCACCAGCTTCTCTTCTCCCATAATGCCTACTCTGAGCTGGGTGATCACCTCAATGGCAATCACACCAAGAATTTTTGGCCAGATATCAGTCAGCTTGTGTATGGCCACCTTAACTGACAACGAGAACATACAACTGACAGCGAGAACATACAACTGACAGCGAGAACACGCAAGTGAGAACTCAAAATACGGTCTTTGACACTTTGGGGCATAATTATTATAGTGTGTAAGCCAACATCATTGGTGATACTGCCCATAGCAACCAATCAGCACATAGATTTAAACAGTCACCTACAAGTTAGGAAACAAAAGCAAAGATCTGATTGGTTGCTATAGGCAACATCATCGTTGATGTTGGCTTACACACTTTAATAAATATGCCCCTTAGTATCAGTTTCACAACAGTTGATTCTAATTCCCTTCCAGGAAGAATTCCTTTGATGTTCTGATCAGGGATAGAAGGAGGGAGAAGGAGCCTCAGGTTTCTCAGAACACATCCCAGGGCTGGATCGTGCTGATAGAGCAGCTGTCAGTATTGGGGGCCCTAATGAGGGGCAGATCTGGGGGCACTAGCAGGGAGCATTTTCCCCTGTTTACTTTATTTCTGCCTGAACAGAAGTGCATGACCCCCAGAACCACAGAAAATCTTTATTATTCCTTCTACCATTTGGCAGCTAAAAGGGGCTTGCGTGCACATTTGCTTCAAGCGGGGGGGGGGGGGGGGGGGGGGCATGAATTTGGCATCTCTGGCCTCAGCACTGCAAGGCAGACAGTATAAACCATAGCCACCCTGCTGTACATGGTCATGTATATGGAGCATAGATCCCTGATAAGTTACATAGATTAGAAATCCTACCCTCGCAAAACCCAGTCCATTGTGCAACGGAAGCATCAAGCGGGACTTTTCTAGTGCTGGATTTTGGAGGGAATGAACAAAGAGCACTTGCCCGGGTAGCAACAGCATTAAAGGGCAGCTGGTTAGGAAGCTGAGCCCTTATTTTCTGCAGTACATTTATATATATATATATTTTAATGTCAGCAAAGCCCCTAAAGGACAAGCTGCGGCCAAGTACGTCATTATATGGGTCAGCAGTACCCAGCTTCTTTAGGGATATGTAGTGCTGTAGTACATTCAACCAACACGATAGCATCAGTCATTTATAATACAAAGCCATTCCTGATTAAAGGGGGAAGGCAACTGTATTAACCTGCATAACAAGATGCTATGGTGAAGATGGAAGTAATCTAAACAATATAATCCTCCTTCCATTCATCTTTCTGTTTTTTTCAAACCACTGCCAGGTTGCTCAGATTACTTGCCCTTTAATCAGGATGGAAGCAGCTTATGAAGTAGAATAGATTAAATGAGAAAAACAAAAAATATATATATATATATATTTGTTTAGATTTTTCCATATATATGTAGTGAATAATATACCCCCCTGTTGTAAAGTATAAGGATATTATAAGTCACTAAGGAGTTCCATGACCGTATAAAAGCACAAGGACAAAGGCTGCATGGTTTTATACAGGTCATAGAACTCTGAGATGACTTCTAATATCCTCATATTTTACCATGTATATATTTTTTTATATTTTAACATGGGTACTTTATTTATTACTAATATACAAGTTCCAATGGGTCATGTGAATCACTAAGGACTGTTTATAAGGATATAATGTACAGGATATTTATGACTCTTGTGTATTATATATATATATCTGTTGCGATTACTAAGAGAGCAGTATACTGCAGCGGCTGACTGGTGACAATGAAAGGACATTATAGCTCAGTGGAGACTGAAGGTGGGACATTGGACCTTTGATTCTGAAAGCCTTGGTTATATTGGGATGCTGAATAATAGTGACAGGCTGGATCACAAGCTGGATCTAAGGATGAGTGAATGAGCCCCCCCCCCAAGGTACTTGCTCCCCTGTGTGAGAGTAATTGTTATTGAGTGCTTTGAGGCAAGTGAAAAGTATTTTGGACCAGATGTCATAATGGTCCTGTTGTGTGTTGCCCTGTGGGGTAGTCACAGCTCTGACGCTGGCAGTTTGCCTTTCCCAGTATGGAACATTGACATAAATGAGGGAGTGACGTCTCTGGCTTATTGAAAGCCTCACAGGCCAAGCACAGAGAATAGCAGCGAGACCGGCGTGTGCATAGAATAGAATGGCAATGGGAAGTTCTATTATCTGTGTGTATTGGCTAGTCTATCCTGCAACTCTCTCTGTACATCATGTTCTAGCTTACAGCCTAACTGGGCCACCTAGGAACACCCATAAACGGAACACCTGGGTCCACTTACGGCAATTAAATGTAGATAGTGATAAATGCAATAGGTGTCACATAGACCTATAGAAATTGTCCTTGGCTGGGGCCCACCAGTAGCAGGGGCAAACTAGTCTGACCCTGGTTCCACTCACCCCTCTCTTGAAAGGGGTAATTCACCTAAAAATTAACTTTTAGTATGATGTAGACATTGATATTCTGGTCTTCATTTTATATTTTTTGTAGTTTTTCAGTTATTTAGCTTTTTGTTCACCAGTTTGGAATTTCAGCAGCTATCTGGTTACTAAGGTCTAATTTAACTTAGCAGTGTTAATGGGAGATTATATTATGAATAGAAGAGGGACTAAATAGAGAGATAAGGAATAAAAAGTAACAATAAAAATGAAATTGTAGCCCTGACTAGCAGGGTCAGTGACCCCCATGTGAAAGCTCTTCCTTTAGCCATGGTCACCATATTACTAGTCATCTGAGCATGACCATAAGCTCTGTAGATAGTTTGTAGTAAGAGTTTGGGGGAGAGTGATAGGTAATGAGATGTAAGTGCTGTTTGGGTACATGTATGACTACATGGGCAGTATTTAGGTGTTACACCCTGCTGTCGTACCTACACCAAACTTCTTTTTGCACCCTAAAAACAACAATGAAATCTAATTGTCACACACAATGATTCTCTGATGAAGAACTTATTTATTTTACATGGTGAACAGCATCAATTGCGACGTTTTAGTGACATCTGGGGACCTTTATCGATATATATATATATATATATATATATATATATACACACATACATGCCCAAGCCTGCAGAAGAGGCTTCTGGGAATCCTTATTACAAATGAACTTGCCCTGCATGAGGAGTGTCACTTTTGTCTTCACTTCTTTACAAGGGAATTTGCCAAGACTTCTGTGTCTGACCTCCATGAAACCCCTCTTTCATCTCCACTTCTGCCCCTGCCTGCCAGTAAGTGTTTATACAGAGATTAATCTGAAATATTAGGCAGCCCGTGGAATTCTTTTCTCTCTCTTGACCTGTTTATTCAAAGACACAAGCTAAACAGATGGGGGGTCACAGGAGTGTTAGTGCTGTGGACATAGCACAGCGCAGGGAGTCAGACACATGTCAAACAGTCCATGAATCTAATCCAACTCTGCCCATTAGAACTCTCACTTTTATTGGTATGAAATATTGCCTTTCTCTAGTCCCCTACTCCAGCTCCTTGTGTAATGTGCAGCTTAGGAACCTTTGTGTTTGTAAGTGTCTTCGGTAAAGTTTTAATTGTGATATACGAGATAATGTACCCCCTACTGTAAATGATAAGGATATTAGCAGTCACTGAGGGGTTCTGTGCCCATATAAAGGCACAAGGCTGCAGGCTGAGTTATACAGGGAACTCTGAGTATCACTCATGTATTATAAGGGATAATGTACCCCCTACTGTAAATGATAAGGATATTAGCAGTCACTGAGGGGTTCTGTGCCCATATAAAGGCACAAGGCTGCAGGCTGAGTTATACAGGGAACTCTGAATATCACTCATGTATTATAAGGGATAATGTACCCCCTACTGTAAATGATAAGGATATTAGCAGTCACTGAGGGGTTCTGTGGCCATATAAAGGCACAAGGCTGCAGGCTGAGTTATACAGGGAACTCTGAGTATCACTCATGTATTATAAGGGATAATGTACCCCCTACTGTAAATGATAAGGATATTAGCAGTCACTGAGGGGTTCTGTGCCCCTATAAAGGCACAAGGCTGCAGGCTGAGTTATACAGGGAACTCTGAGTATCACTCATGTATTATAAGGGATAATGTACCCCCTACTGTAAATGATAAGGATATTAGCAGTCACTGAGGGGTTCTGTGCCCATATAAAGGCACAAGGCTGCAGGCTGAGTTATACAGGGAACTCTGAGTATCACTCATGTATTATAAGGGATAATGTACCCCCTATGGTAAATTATAAGGATGTTAGAAGTCACTGAGGAGTTTTGTGACCATATAAAAATACAAGTTTGTGTTTCATTAATACGCACAGACAAGTGAGTGCCAAGGGCCACAAGTTTCCGGGCGCCTAACAGTGCCCTAGATATAAGTGCTCCCTGCATGGGCAGTAAGAGCAGTTTTGCAGCCCGTAGTGCACTTACGTCTAGGGCATTAGTAATCCTTTACTATTGCCCTGGACTTGAGTTCTTGGATGTTTCACATAGCAGACTAATATACACTAATTCTTGGTTGGATGTTAGTTGTACTAGCGCAATGTAGCACTTGTATTAATAAATCAGCTCCCGGATATCCAAACCCACTGCCCAAGTACCAAGCATCAGCCGTTTAAATTCAACTCTGAGTTAGTGGCTTTATAGCCCATTTGGCAGATTGCAATGGAGAGTGATAATGGCTTCAATTGGAGGAGGAAATGGAGGGGGGGCAAATCTTTATCCCTGTGTTCATTTCTCGAGATAGAAGGTTCTGCTGTTTTATCTGTACCAGAAGCAGCTGCTAATAAGGGAATGAGCATTAATAAGCCGGGGGACTAATGCTTTGATATATTTTTTTTTATGAACCCCTAATGCTGCTCTATACGTCACATCCTAATTACGTTGCACAGCAGCACCGTCTGTCTGATTAACTGAGTTACTTGTTTCTAATCCCCCCCAGTTCTGCTTCAAGGGAAAGGCCGATAGCGGCAGTACAGGGAAGGTATCAGAACCCCTGGAATATGGTGGGGTGTCCCAATAGCATTGAGAACTATACATTGACCTTTCTGTTTGTGCGTACTACAGATCCCATCATCCCACACTAGACACGGGTATATATCAATATAATATGATAATAGTGATGTGTTAAGTCCAGAATATTATATAATATTATATAATTATTATAATGCTTGGAGTTTGCAGCACTAAATTATCCATTTGCTTCTGGTGTCTATGAAGTCTCGGTCACGGCAAGCAATATGGCAGTTCCCTCTCTTTATATAAATACAGATTATTCAGAGATGGAATGTTCTGTGCATACAGGATGCAGTTCTTTCATGCTTAACTGTCTATATAAGAAAGCATGTGTAGAAAAGAGACAGGCAAAGTCCTGTTGGACATCTCACCGTGACCCAACTGTCTGCGCCTTTTAGCTCCTGTGTGTACACAGCTGGGGTTTGCTTATTATTAGAGTCTTACTGTGGAAAAACAATGGGGAGTGTGGGACAGAGGCGCATATGTGCACACATCTGGAGAGGTGCCAGGGGCACCCAGTTGCAGTGGTCAGAATGTAGGGAGTCACATGGGTCCCTGATCAGTAAGTGCATGGTTTGTGTCGCTTCTCATTCCAGAGAGCAGAGACCCACTGGGAAGTACAGAACATACAGTTACAATAGTAAATGGATTTCTCTTACGCCCATTATCAGGGCCTTGTTGGCTGGATGGTGGTCTTGCATCACTTGCTAGGGCTGGCAGCTTTCTATTGGCAGTAGAAGACTAACTGACAGTTTTAGACTAAAGGTGGCACTGAACTCTTGACATGAACTGACCTCTCAGTGGTGCAATTAACTTCAAAGGAAAAAAAGTGCTAGGGGGCAGGCATTATCTGTTGTACCTCCTGTGGGGGGGTACTAAGGTCTCAAAGACAGGAAATATTCCTATATCCAGATTGCAGTACTTCCTTACAGTCTATGCTGGGACACAAGAATTCCTCATCCCCCTGGAACGCTGAAGAACAGAGATACATAGTAGCCTTGGGTTCATTTTATATTAGTAATCAGTGATAATCTAGAACTGTCAGTATGACTGTAAAGACTCAATTACCATGGGATCCATTATCTGGAAACCTGTTATCCAGAAAGTTCAGAATTACAGAAAGGCCGTAGACTCCATTTTAATCAAATAATTCAAATTTTTAAAAAATGATTTTTATGTAATAATAAAACAGTACCTTGTATATTATCCCAGCTAGGATATAAAGAATTCTTATTGGAGGCAAAACAATCCTATTGAGTTTGACTAATGTTTACATGGTATTTTAGTAGACATAAGGTATGGAGATCCAAATTATCCTGGGTCCCAAGCATTCTGAATAACAGGTCCCATACCTGTACTAGGGAAAGGCAGCCTACTCCAGTTATTGCTGAGCTAAAGCCCCCAGAATCCTCAGAGGAGCACAACTAATGCAGGAAACTGTGTAGTTCTGCAGCACCCCTGCCTCTCTACATATCCTACTTAAACACCAGCACACAGTGATAATCTCCTCACATAATCTGACACCTGCTGCTGACAGCACCGGCAAACATAATCCGAGAGCTGGAAAAACCTTCGGCTTGCTTTGTGATCCCGTCATTCTCTCCCTGTCACGCCTGGCATACACAAATAGGAAGCGCTTTGTGCCTCTGCATACCCAATGAAGCCATATTTCTCTGCTAATGAAAAGAGAAAGCATTGGCATCTCGGAGCCTGCTAAAGTATTCATGAATATGCCTTTTAATAATGAGCCGATTAATGGCAAACTGTGTCAGTGGCATAAAGGGTAAGTGCCTGCCCCTGCACCCACACATGCACACTTGCTTAAGCCTCCAATTAGCTACATTCCCTCATTCTCAGGTTTCCTTACTGTCGGCCAAATGCCATGACTAACTCATTTCTGTAATTCTGTAATACGTTCCGCTCCCATCATCCCCTGACAGCCATAATGTCATTGTTGTACATAGTGCTCTCTAGCATTCAGTACATGTAATGTAAATACTCTACTTACTGTGCCAAAATATTGGTATATATCATCTGCTGGGAACCATAATGCCTTTACTATACTTACTGTACATTCTCACTGTATCATACACTATATACAATATAAATACCATATGTACTGTATCATACATTATATACTATATTAATACTGTACTTACTGTATCATACACTATATACTATATTAATACTGTACTTACTGTATCATACACTATATATTATATAAATACTGTGCTTACTGTATCATACACTATATACTATATAAATACTGTGCTTACTGTATCATACACTATATACTATATTAATACTGTACTTACTGTATCATACACTATATACTATATTAATACTGTATGTACTGTATCATACACTATATACTATATAAATACTATACTAACTGTATCATACACTATATACTATATTAATACTGTACTTACTGTATCATACACTATATACTATATTAATACTGTACTTACTGTATCATACACTATATACTATATAAATACTATCCTAACTCTATCATACACTATATACTATATAAATACTATACTAACTGTATCATACACTATATACTATATTAATACTGTACTTACTGTATCATACACTATATACTATATAAATACTATCCTAACTGTATCATACACTATATACTATATAAATACTGTACATACTGTATCATACACTATATACTATATAAATACTATACTAACTGCATCATACACTATATAGTATATAAATACTGTACTTACTGTATCATACACTGTATACTATATAAATACTATACTAACTGTATCATACACTCACTATATATTATAAATACTGTACTTACTGTATCATACACTATATATTATATAAATACTGTACTTACTGTATCATACACTATATACTATATAAATACTGTACTTACTCTATCATACACTATATACTATATAAATACTGTGCTTACTGTATCATACACTATATACTATATAAATACTGTGCTTACTGTATCATACACTATATACTATATAAATACTGTACGTACTGTATCATACACTATATACTATATAAATACTGTATGTACTGTATCATACACTACACTATATAAATACCGTACGTACTCTATCATACACTATATACTATATAAATACCGTACGTACTCTATCATACACATCATACACTATATACAAAATAAATACTCTGCTTACTGTATCATACACTATATAAATACTGTTCGTACTGTATCATACACTATATACTATATAAATACTGTACGTACTGTATCATACACTATATACTATATAAATACTGTACGTACTGTATCATACACTATATACTATATAAATACTGTACTTACTGTATCATACACTATATACTATATAAATACCGTACTTACTGTATCATACACTATATACTATATAAATACCGTACTTACTGTATCATACACTATATACTATATACATACTGTACTTACTGTATCATACACTATATACTATATACATACTGTAGATATTGTATCATTTATTACTGTACTTACTGTATCATGCCATAATTACTGTGCCATACTGTACTTAAAGGGGTTGATCACCTTTGAGTTAACTGTTAGTATGCTGTAGAGGGTGCTATTCTGAGACAATTTGCAATTGGTCTTCATTTTTTTATTAATTGTAGTTTTTTAGCTATTTAATTTTCAGTTCAGCAGCTATTTGGGGTTTCAGCAGCTATTTGGTTTCTAGGGTCCAAGTTAACTTAGCAACCAGGGAGTGGTTTCGATGAGAGACTGGTATATGAATAGGAGAGGGACTGAATAGTAAAAGTTACAAAAAGTAACAATAACAATAAAACTGTAGCCTCACAGAGCAATAGGCTATTTGGCTGCTGGGGTCAGTGACCCCCGTTTAAAAACTGCAAAGAGTTGCAAGAAGAAGGCAAATAATTCAATAATTACAACAAATAAATAACGGAGACCAACTGAAAAGTTGCATAGAATAGCCATTCTGTAACATAGTGAAGGTTAACTTAAAAGTGAACCACCCCTTTAACTGCAGATTCTCATCCCTCCCTGATGTGATCATTGGAACCAATAGAACAACTGTGTCATTCCTTTGGCGGATCAGCACAGAAGAGGTTACGTCTGCCTCTGGATATACATTAGAAAGGCTGGGTGTGCAGTGCGGCTAATCCTTTTATTATCAAACATGCTGCACGGTTCATTGAGTTTACCAAAGCTGTTTATTGGAGATGCATTAACATTCATTTCTCTGGCTCGCAGGCCTTCAAAAGGGGTTAAAAGAAAAACTGAAGGGCCCTTGTATACACTTGATTTTGCATGGATCGGATTCGGAGCACATAGGAGAGGGTACATAAGAGGCTCATTGTAACTAGGGCCATAGCGATGTATGAAAGCAGATCTGTACTTAAATGTACTGATGGGTTAGCAAATTAATTCTTGATCCTTGCTTCTCTATTATTTATCCTTCTTTGGTGAGGTACAGTGAGAGCTCCTAGTAGTCCCCTTCAGCACCAGAGAGAGATGGTACCTATAGTAGCAGTGGGGGGATAATAGCCTCTGGGAAGGGACTGGGGCTGTGGGATAGCAGGTATAGTAGGGAGAGATGGTGCCTATAGTAGCAGTGGGGGGATAATAGCCTCTGGGAAGGGACTGGGGCTGTGGGATAGCAGGTATAGTAGGGAGAGATGGTGCCTATAGTAGCAGTGGGGGGATAATAGCCTCTGGGAAGGAACTGGGGCTGTGGGATATCAGGTATAGTAGGGGGAGATGGTGCCTATAGTAGCAGTGGGGGGATAATAGCCTCTGGGAAGGGACTGGGGCTGTGGGATAGAAGGTATAGTAGGGAGAGATGGTGCCTATAGTAGCAGTGGGATAATAGCCTCTGGGAAGGGACTGGGGCTGTGGGATAGCAGGTATAGTAGGGAGAGATGGTGCCTATAGTAGCAGTGGGGGGATAATAGCCTCTGGGAAGGGACTGTGGCTGTGGGATAGCAGGTATAGTAGGGAGAGATGGTGCCTATAGTAGCAGTGGGGGGATAATAGCCTCTGGGAAGGGACTGGGGCTGTGGGATAGCAGGTATAGTAGGGAGAGATGGTGCCTATAGTAGCAGTGGGGGGATAATAGCCTCTGGGAAGGGACTGGGGCTGTGGGATAGCAGGTATAGTAGGGGGAGATGGTGCCTATAGTAGCAGTGGGGGGATAATAGCCTCTGGGAAGGGACTGGGGCTGTGGGATAGAAGGTATAGTAGGGAGAGATGGTGCCTATAGTAGCAGTGGGATAATAGCCTCTGGGAAGGGACTGGGGCTGTGGGATAGCAGGTATAGTAGGGAGAGATGGTGCCTATAGTAGCAGTGGGGGATAATAGCCTCTGGGAAGGGACTGGGGCTGTGGGATAGCAGGTATAGTAGGGAGAGATGTGCCTATAGTAGCAGTGGGGGGATAATAGCCTCTGGGAAGGGACTGTGGCTGTGGGATAGCAGGTATAGTAGGGAGAGATGTGCCTATAGTAGCAGTGGGGGGATAATAGCCTCTGGGAAGGGACTGGGGCTGTGGGATAGCAGGTATAGTAGGGAGAGATGTGCCTATAGTAGCAGTGGGGGGATAATAGCCTCTGGGAAGGGACTGTGGCTGTGGGATAGCAGGTATAGTAGGGAGAGATGGTGCCTATAGTAGCAGTGGGGGGATAATAGCCTCTGGGAAGGGACTGGGGCTGTGGGATAGCGGGTATAGTAGTGAGAGATGGTGCCTATAGTAGCAGTGGGGGGATAATAGCCTCTGGGAAGGGACTGTGGCTGTGGGATAGCAGGTATAGTAGGGAGAGATGGTGCCTATAGTAGCAGTGGGGGGATAATAGCCTCTGGGAAGGGACTGGGGCTGTGGGATAGCAGGTATAGTAGGGAGAGATGGTGCCTATAGTAGCAGTGGGGGGATAATAGCCTCTGGGAAGGGACTGGGGCTGTGGGATAGCAGGTATAGTAGGGGGAGATGGTGCCTATAGTAGCAGTGGGGGGATAATAGCCTCTGGGAAGGGACTGGGGCTGTGGGATAGAAGGTATAGTAGGGAGAGATGGTGCCTATAGTAGCAGTGGGGGGATAATAGCCTCTGGGAAGGGACTGGGGCTGTGGGATAGCAGGTATAGTAGGGAGAGATGGTGCCTATAGTAGCAGTGGGGGGATAATAGCCTCTGGGAAGCGACTGGGGCTGTGGGATAGCAGGTATAGTAGGGAGAGATGGTGCCTATAGTAGCAGTGGGGGGATAATAGCCTCTGGGAAGGGACTGGGGATGTGGGATAGCAGGTATAGTAGGGAGAGATGGTGCCTATAGTAGCAGTGGGGGATAATAGCCTCTGGGAAGGGACTGGGGCTGTGTGATAGCAGGTATAGTAGGGAGAGATGGTGCCTATAGTAGCAGTGGGGGGATAATAGCCTCTGGGAAGGGACTGGGGCTGTGGGATAGCAGGTATAGTAGGGAGAGATGGTGCCTATAGTAGCAGTGGGGGGATAATAGCCTCTGGGAAGGGACTGGGGCTGTGGGATAGCAGGTATAGTAGGGAGAGATGGTGCCTATAGTAGCAGTGGGGGGATAATAGCCTCTGGGAAGGGACTGGGGCTGTGGGATAACAGGTATAGTAGGGAGAGATGGTGCCTATAGTAGCAGTGGGATAATAGCAGCAGGAGCAGCAGTGAATGGGCCCCTCTCTATATTCAGGACGGCAGTGAATGAGGCACAATCAGGAGCCATTCTATTCCTGCTGAATGCCCGCTTGGCACAGACTGCATTCAGTTTCTCTGCCTCTGAATCATTATAAGGATGAAAGGGAACAGAACCTCACAGCTTAATGGGAAAATCTCTATGTAAAGTCGTTCTGCTAAATGCGAGGCACAAATTGTTTCGCTGCAGCTGCGAGTTCTGGTTCCACTAATCGGGCCGTTCATGTGTTATTTACAAAAAGGAAAACTATGTTCCCTTTAATCTCGTACGGAAAGAAAATGTGCAGATCTTTGTGCTGCCAGTTGTGTTTCCATAATTAATAGCTCTTCTATAAAATGAGTGTAAGCCCCCTGGGCCGCCCCTGTGGGTTCAGCGCCCATGCTAAGGGTAGTCCCGGTACCCACAGTGCCCTTGCTGTAGGACAGAGTATAGTGTGACAGTTAATTTAATGTTATCACTAGGCAGAACCACTGCGTAGCCTAAATGTGACCCTATGGGGGTTTGGCTGCTCCCGGAGCGTTCCTCTGGCTGGGTCGCATTGGCCTGTAATTATATTGGGCTCACCATTTCCTGGGCATTTATAGAAAGATTCTCTCTACCTGTCAATTATGGAAACCAAAGGAATTTCCGAGTTTGTGGCCCATGTGAACAGAGCAGAAAATTACTTTTTTCTTTTTAGGCCATTGCTCTTTATCATCTTTTGCTGTTTTCTGTAGAAAAGCATCAGACATGTTCTGCCTGCCTGTCCCCCCAGTAAAAAACAAAATATCCCTGAATTATGCTTAGTACAGGGGAATCCCTATGCTGCCATAGTTTTTTGGTATCTCTCTGTACAGGCTATGGGCAAACTTAGGGGGCTGTTCCTGCTGAATTGTGCTTAGTACAGGGGAATCCCTATGCTGCCATTGTTTTATGGTATCTCTCTGTACAGGCTATGAGCAAACTTAGTGATTGCCAGAGCACAGGCGGCGCTGTGTTTCTCTAATAATGGACAGACGTGACAGCATTTTTATATAGAGCCGACATTCCTTTGTCCTGCTTGGGCCGGCACAGCCTTTCTCTGTATGTTTACTATGTGCCGTACCCTTGGCTTATGCTCTCCCGTCCGTACCCTTGGCCTAATGCTCTCCCGGCCGTACCCTTGGCCTAATGCTCTCCCAGCCGTACCCTTGGCCTAATGCTCTCCCGGCCGTACCCTTGGCCTAATGCTCTCCCGGCCGTACCCTTGGCCTAATGCTCTCCCGGCCTTACCCTTGGCCTAATGCTCTCCCAGCCGTATCCTTGGCCTAATGCTCTCCCAGCCGTATCCTTGGCCTAATGCTCTCCCGGCCGTATCCTTGGCCTGATGCTCTCCCAGCCGTATCCTTGGCCTAATGCTCTCCCAGCCGTATCCTTGGCCTAATGCTCTCCCAGCCGTATCCTTGGCCTAATGCTCTCCCGGCCGTATCCTTGGCCTGATGCTCTCCCAGCCGTATCCTTGGCCTAATGCTCTCCCAGCCGTACCCTTGGCCTAATGCTCTCCCGGCCGTACCCTTGGCCTAATGCTCTCCCAGCCGTACCCTTGGCCTAATGCTCTCCCGGCCTTACCCTTAGCCTAATGCTCTCCCAGCCGTACCCTTGGCCTAATGCTCTCCCAGCCGTACCCTTGGCCTAATGTTCTCCCGGCCTTACCCTTGGCCTAATGCTCTACCGGCCTTACCCTTGGCCTAATGCTCTCCCAGCCGTACCCTTGGCCTAATGCTCTCCCGGCCTTACCCTTAGCCTAATGCTCTCCCGGCCGTACCCTTGGCCTAATGCTCTCCCGGCCGTACCCTTGGCCTAATGCTCTCCCGGCCGTACCCTTGGCCTAATGCTCTCCCGGCCGTACCCTTGGCCTAATGCTCTCCCGGCCGTACCCTTGGCCTAATGCTCTCCCGGCCGTACCCTTGGCCTAATGCTCTCCCGGCCTTACCCTTGGCCTAATGCTCTCCCAGCCGTACCCTTGGCCTAATGCTCTCCCGGCCGTACCCTTGGCCTAATGCTCTCCCGGCCGTACCCTTGGCCTAATGCTCTCCCGGCCGTACCCTTGGCCTAATGCTCTCCCGGCCGTACCCTTGGCCTAATGTTCTCCCGGCCTTACCCTTGGCCTAATGCTCTACCGGCCTTACCCTTGGCCTAATGCTCTCCCGGCCGTACCCTTGGCCTAATGCTCTCCCGGCCGTACCCTTGGCCCAGGCATCAGCTGACACAGTAACAATGTCCTTGTGACTCGCCAGGCACCAGCCGTTCTGACTAATAGCATCATATAAATTCTTATACAAAATTAATATATTGGCTTATGCAAGAGCCTGACTGGGAATGCTGGGAAACGTAAAGGGACCTATGTATCCATGCTCTTCAGTCTGCGGCTGAACTACAACTCCCAGTGTCCCAGATGGAAACACATTTACAATCATTGATACTGGAATTGAGTTCCCAGTGCTGCTGGCTAGGGAAAAGCTCAGTACAGATCTCCTCTGTAGAACATTCTGGAAGGCCTAAGTGGGTCGGGTGAGACCAACAGGTTCCAAGCTGCAGGGGGGAGAGAAAATGGAGGGGCTATATTGGCCCCCAATATGTAGGGTGTCTGTGACAGTGATGGTTCATTTTGCATTAGGGGTGCATGTGTAAGTGTGTATATATTGCTAGTGCCTGTGACCCAGTATATAAATGCACATTCATTTTGCTTCCAGATTGTAGGGGCCGAATCCTAATCATTTGTGTGACCTATAAAGAGTAAATCTGTGCATGAGTCGCAATTACCTTGGGCACAGAGGCTGCTGCAGGTGACTCCATAGCAGTGAGTGACCGACATGCGCCGGCAGTTTGTTGCCCTACAGACAGGATGTTTCTACTACAAATATCACACGGGAATTTAACCCAAAAATGTCAGGCTTACAGTGCCAGGAACATGATAAAAGGGCAAGTTGTGTCATTAAAGATAGACATGGATACATACGGCTTGAAGCTGCTATATTGCTTGCTAGGGGTCTGTAGTGGCAGAAAATAAGTGCTATTGCTGTTGAAACAGTATGGCAGCTCCCATTCGTAGTGAAGGCATGACTACAGGGAGGAGTTTCACGCTAAAGCCTCTGTGATTGGCCAGGTATAGTAAGGACAAGGGAATTGAACTTTTTGTTAGTTGCTACGTGTTACTCTTGGGGCATTAATAACCTGAATTAGGTTCTCCTTTAATCCTGGAACCTTGGAAATAACATAAGACTGCTTGTGGCTAAAGTTTGCCAGCTGTGCAACACTGCCCCCGTGTGTCTGTACATGAAATTGCAATAAGGGAGTTACCCAGTGGGAATTGGATGCTCAGTACATTAGTAGCTGTATAAATGCATTGTAGGATGTTGTTTCCATTACTAATTGCCTATAAAGCTATGGATTGGATACTCCCGCCTCAGTAACATTGTAGCCGTGTATTAAAACTACGAATGCTGAATCCAGTATTTTAGGATTTCACTGGTTACCTGTCAGTGCAAATGTAATTAGCCCCCAGTGTTTATAAAGATGGGGTTGCTGTAGCTTATTGTGCAGTATAACTGTGCCCAGGCAAGCAGTATGGTCACTCCTGCAGAGCTGTATCTTGCATTAATGCCTATATAATGAAAGATGTACCCAGTATGAATATAAAAATAAAGCATATTTGTGTTCAATGTTGTGTAGTTTGATGGTGCAGCAGCCTCATTAACCCGATTGTGCTCATTGTGTTACAGGTGCCACCAGGGAAGTGGGTTCTGCCCTCACCAGGATGTGTATGAGGCACCGCAGCATCGAGTCCAAGCTCAGGCAGTTCTCCAGGTACTTTTATTTGCAAGAACGTGTGTCCCTAAGGGCCCAAATAAATCTGTATTCAAAGAATCTGTTTGTATCATGCTAAAAGTTTGTTATAAGCGAACTGCCCCTTTAAAGGAAATGTAAGCCTTATATTGTTTTTCATTTTCAAGATGTTAGCAGTTTTTTTAAACTAATAAAATGGAAACAACATTTGACAGTAATTTAACGTTTAATATAATTTAATATTATTAAAAAATAAATAATGAATGAATGTAAATTTCAAGAATAGCACTCATTGATTTTACATTTACTTATTTTAGAGGTTGACTTATCCTTTATGAAAACACCCTACTGCCCCCCTGTCAGCGCACAGTTAAGAAGAGATGTATTCTCTCTGGCCCCCATTAACAAGGCTGTCAGGGAGGTGAAGTTTAAAAGCTGGAGGGTCTCTTCTTTGAAGGCATAGGCTGAAGGGTCTCGCTTACAGTAAAGTGGGTAGGGCAGTAAGTGCCCCCAGCATTGCAGCTGCAAAACTGTCAGTTCCCAGATTGTGCCCTTTATCTATTTGGTTGTCTCCCCTCTGTACATCAGTGCTCTGATTGACTGCCTGATCAACCCACTGCAAGAGCAGATGGAGGAGTGGAAGAAGGTCGCTAACCAGCTGGATAAGGACCATGCAAAGGGTAAGTTAACCTATACAGGACTCCTGCTGCTCAGCTCCCCATCACCAGTGGAGAGTTCAGGGTTTTCCTGAGAAGAATGAAAATCTTAATATATCATTATAACTCATGTTTATAAGATGCCAGCTTATTCTGCTGTATAGAGTGTAGGCAAGACTGACCAAAGCTTTGTGGATTGGGCCAAATACAAATCCTTCACACAAATGTGCATTGAACAGTTGAGCGAGGCTTTATAGTCACATGACTTGGGGCTAGGCACAATAGCTTCTGCCAAATGACAACTCCGAACTGCACCCTGGGTTCCATTGCACCCCTATAAACACCGCCAGTGCTGATCTCCCAATTCTAAGCAAATAATGCCCCTTTCCCTCCTTCTCACTCTTCTTCCTCTTGTTCCAGAATACAAAAAGGCACGGCAGGAAATCAAAAAGAAGTCGTCGGACACACTGAAACTGCAGAAGAAAGCCAAGAAAGGTAAAGGTTCAAGTGCAAGCACCCTTTCATGGGAGATGAGAAAAACCTGTGTTTGCTCCTATCAACTTCCTCTCTCTCACAACTCAGCAGGCCTGTGTTGCTTTATGGCTGCCATTCTAATGTCCAGTGTGCCAATGTGCCATTGTGCCATTGTATGCCATTGTGCCATTGCTCAGCAGGGCAAAGGAAACTACTCCATGGCACTTGGATGTATTTAGCAAGAGCAAAGAGGCCAGAATGGGCTGCAGAATATATTTGTATATACACCATTTATATATACCCCCCGGAAGCTGCCAGGTGATAATATTAATTCGGCTACAGAACAATAAGATGCATGAAAGGCTTGTTCTCTGCCCCAGCCTATAATCTGCACTTCCTTCCCACAGCCGGGCCAGTGCGGCAGCGTCGGTGGGAAGCACTTTGTGGCAGGATAACAAACTGTAACGTGTATTTTTGTCTTCTCCCTCTCAACATTGGCTCCAGTCTGTGGGGAGGGTGAAGATTAAACACAGAGCTGCTGGGTGTCTATATTAAGGGAACGAAAGGTTCTAATTGGGGTTTGGACTCATAAGAAAGCCCAGTGTGGTTTGGTCCTGTGCCAGGGACATCTGTATAATTCACAGGGTACTTGAGACCTTGTGACTCTCTGTTCCTTCTCTTCTGCATAGCAACAGCTGTTAGGAGATGGTGGGAGCTGCAGTTTAGCCAAAGCTAGAGAGTGGGACTTATAGAACTCCAATCTCAGCATAGCTTTGCCTTTGTATATCATTATTTCAGTCTGAGGCACTGTAAGGGATGCCCAACCGCCAGGCACTCAAGCTGTTGTTACACTACAACTCCCAGCATCCTGTTCTGACAGTTGCAGTTCAGGCATTCCCTTATGTAATATTTTATCTACTACCCAGTGAGCCTTTCTCAAATGGCCTACCCTAAATCCAACAGATAATGCTACAGGCGGTGATGTCCCCCTGGGTGACACATTCCCCAGCCCAATATTCCTGGGGCAGATAGCAGTGTATAGGCAAATGTGGAGCACACTGACAGTGATAGGGTTAAACTGCCGCGTTCCTACGTCACCCACTCAGTGGAAGGCTGGTGACGCTCCATGAAAGCCAATTAGACTCGTTATTTTTTCTGGCGGCTTTTTAAGGATTCTTAGTGTTGCCATAACAACCCATTTGTACAGCTCGGCCCCTGCAATACCAATGTCCCTTGGCACAGCGGGAGTGGGCTGCTTCATGGAGCTCACATCTGGAAAGCGAAATGAGCCCCTTGCCAGAATTACCCCCTGAACCTGCCAGGCCAGCCAGAGGGCATGCTGGGAGCTCCACATGGGTTAACCATTTAGCTTGTGTTTGAGACCAACACCCGATGAGCTGGTGTAAAATATAGTGTTTACTGCACCCCCATATTGCTAATTGTTAGGATATTAGAAGCCATTAGTGGGATCCATAGTCACATAAGGCTCTGGGCACTATATAGGTCACTCCTGATATTCATCATGTAGTACAGGTATGGGATCCGTTATCCAGAAACCCATTATCCAGAAAGTTCTGAATTACAGAAAGGCTGTCTCCCATAGACTCCATTATAAACAAATAATTCTAATTTTTAAAAATGATTTCCTTTTTCTCTGTAATAATAAAACAGTACCTGTACTTGATCCCAACTAAGATTTAATTACCCCTTATTGGGGGCAGAACAGCCCTATTGGGTTTATTTCATGGTTAAATGATTCCCTTTTCTCTGTAATAATAAAACAGTACCTGTACTTGATCCCAACTAAGATATAATTACCCCTTATTGGGGGCAGAACAGCCCTATTGGGTTTATTTAATGATTAAATGATTCCCTTTTCTCTGTAATAATAAAACAGTACCTGTACTTGATCCCAACTAAGATTTAATTACCCCTTATTGGGGGCAGAACAGCCCTATTGGGTTTATTTCATGGTTAAATGATTCCCTTTTCTCTGTAATAATAAAACAGTACCTGTACTTGATCCCAACCAAGATATAATGACCCCTTATTGGGGGCAGAACAGCCCTATTGGGTTTATTTCATGGTTAAATGATTCCCTTTTCTCTGTAATAATAAAACAGTACCTGTACTTGATCCCAACCAAGATATAATTACCCCTTATTGGGGGCAGAAAAATCCTATTCGGTTTATTTCATGGTTAAATGATTCCCTTTTCTCTGTAATAATAAAACAGTACCTGTACTTGATCCCAACTAAGATATAATTACCCCTTATTGGGGCAGAGCAGCCCTATTGGGTTTATTTAATGGTTAAATGATTCCCTTTTCTCTGTAATAATAAAACAGTACCTGTACTTGATCCCAACTAAGATATAATTACCCCTTATTGGGGGCAGAACAGCCCTATTGGGGTTATTTAATGGTTAAATGATTCCCTTTTCGCTGTAATAATAAAACAGTACCTGTACTTGATCCCAACTAAGATATAATTACCCCTTATTGGGGCAGAACAGCCCTATTGGGTTTATTTAATGTTTAAATGTTTTTTAGCTGACTTGGTATGAAATTACAGAAAGATTCAGAAAACCCCAGGTCCCGAGCATTCTGGATAACAGGTCCCATACCTGTACAACAAGAGATACATCATTGTTTCTAATAAAACATACAGTGCTGTGACACAAATGATGTCACTATAATATAACCAATGATGTCACTCTGCACTCTTTATAAAGATATAGATTACAGATAACCCGTGTTCTAATTGGTTGTTGCTTGGTATGTAGGGAGGGGAGACATACAGCCCCAGCTGGACAGTGCCATGCAAGATGTCAATGATAAATACCTGCTCCTGGAAGAGACCGAGAAACAGGCAGTGAGGAAGGCGCTGATCGAGGAGCGCAGCCGGTTCTGCTCCTTTATATCCATGCTGAGGCCTGTCATTGTAAGTTCTGGGCACTGGGTTCCCTTTTGCTCTCATAGGTTGGTATTGCCTTAATGCATGTCTGAAACAAAGCTATAACACTGCTCACCCAATCAGTGCTGACTGTTCATCTGACCTTAGTTACTGCAACGTTGTGTGTAATATATATATATATATATAATAATACTGTGCCTGGTTACTCACAGGAGGAGGAAATCTCCATGCTGGGGGAGATAACCCATCTACAGACCATATCAGAAGACCTGAAAATGCTCACCATGGATCCTCACAAACTGCCTTCTGCTAGTGAACAGGTGGGTACCTGAGGGTATTATTACCAAGCAGCCTTACTGGGGTCCCAGTGGCTTTATACACAGCAACATATGAATTCCATTGATTAATGTTTAATATTTTTATGGTTGATAGGTGATCCATGATTTGAAAGGCTCCGACTACAATTGGTCTTACCAGACTCCACCATCTTCTCCAAGTACGACCATGTCTCGGAAATCCAGTGTCTGCAGGTAGGTGGCACATATGAGCTTTCACAAAGGCCGTAGAGCCGGATCTGTAGCCTTTGAGTTAACCATATTCCTTAGCTCTCTAGCTGTTAGTACACTACAAGCTTGCCCTAGTTTTGTTTTAGGCCACCAATGAATACATGGATTCTGATCAGCGCAGTTTTACTCTACTGACCTTTTACTATATCTGTGGCAATATAACTGTGAGCAGGGCTACTGAAATAGCTGTGGCTTCACCTATTCAGATGGCCATGCATGCAAGCTACTGGTTGGGGTGATGTATTGATAGGCATAGGTGGAGTTATTGATAGGCAGAGGTGGGGCTAATGATAGTCGTAGGTGAGGCTGTTGATAGGCATAGGGGGAGTTATTGATAGGCAGAGGTGGGGCTAATGATAGTAGTAGGTGGGGCTGTTGATAGGCATAGGTGGAGTTATTTATAGGCACAGTGGGGCTAATGATAGTCTTAGGTGGTTCTGTTGATAGGCATAGGTGGGACTATTGATAGCCGTTGGGGCGGACTAAAGAATTAACACAATGTACATGGGATTCACATGATAGATGTAGAGGAGTAGACAGGCCTATGGTGGTGGCCTACAGCTAGCAATGAGTGGGACTGTTGAGTTGGCTGTGGGGGGCGCTATAGAGCTAGCTAAGATGAGGATTATTAAACGAGATGTGAATAGGACAAATAAGGTTTAAACTGAGTATCATTCAAAGCATTAGCTTCCTGCTTATTCTGATACATTCCCCAATATTCAGTGCAAAATTCAGCATTAATCTGATGTTACACAGCTTCAGTCACACTGCAGACTTAGCGTAGTGTACACAAGCCTGTAGGGCTGCCCTCTGTTCATCCAATGCTGCTAGAAGATATCATCTTTAGGGATTTGTCTCCCATTCAATGTCCTATAAATACAGTATGAGGGGCTAGCCTATGGTTTGCTCAGTCAATTTAACCCTGTTGTTCCTGGAGAAACCAGCATTTTTTTTGCTGTTTGCTCCTCCCACAGTTGAAAAGTGTGAGCAAAGGATTAACCATATTCCATTCTTGTCCGTCTGAAACAGGCTGTTTGTTTCCAATAACTCCCATTTGTTCGGGAGCGCCTTGCATATATTAGGCCCCGCCTCCACCTCAAACTGTTTTGCTGAATAAAACAGTTTATTTTGCATGCTGTCTTTGGCCTGAATTTTGAATGATTTTGACTTGCCCCCGGTAGGTATTTACCCTCCCCTCACGTTTTGTGACATGTACCTCCCCTTGTGTGCTGGTCCATCCAGCTTATTCTTATTGGGAATGATAACAAAAACTGTTCTGCGTTCCCATGGAAACCACAAAAGCATGTCAAATCCAGCAACGTTTGTGTTTGTCTTCTACATAAATGTCTGCTTGTATATACAGTGCCACGCTAAAGTATTCACCCCCATTACCGATTCTCTACTCTTAACTAAAGGGGATCACCAGCTCAAAGATGTTTTTTACATAATGAAAGATGATGTTATATAAAGTTATATGTAAAGGTAATTGCTATTGAAGGAATTGTATGAATGAATTTGAAACAACAGCGCCCTCTGCTGATCATTTGGACTGAGTGGCTGCTGTTGTTCTGCATAGAACTGACCAGAGACACATCAGACTCTTCCCTGTTCACTAACTTCATTTTCTAAGCTGTTACAAATTCATTATATTAGCTGTGTAAAAACTGCTAATATCTTGAAAACTAGAAATAGAATACCATACGGCCAAACGTGATAGCACGACTATTGTTACAACCACTAGACTCAGGCCAAATCTGCCACCTCCTGCCCACCTTGGGAAAATCTCATATAAGTAACTGACATTTGCTTCCTAAAGAAGCCGGTGTATTGCAGTATAATAGGTCCATGATTAGCCTGTAATATGTTACACTCCTGAACCCAAGAGCGCCCCCAGATCAGCCTGGTAGAAGTGGGTACTGCGACCTTCGTACGTCTACTGTATGTTACTGTACGTCTTTCTTTGGACCTGTGCCTGATGTTGCCTGTTTGCTGGACATTTGTGGAGTTTTAATTTGGTGCTTGCTTTTCCTTCCCCTTTCTCCCCACTTTTTTTTTAATCCCTCACTCCTCCCCGACTTGTGTTACCCCCCCCATTCGTCTTCTCCTTGCCCCCCTTCCTTTGTCTCACACAGCAGTCTGAACAGCGTTAACAGTAGTGACTCCCGATCAAGTGGTTCTCATTCCCACTCACCCACCTCACACTATCGCTATCGCAGCTCCAATCTGCCCCAGCAGGCCCCGATGCGCCTCTCCAGCGTCTCCTCCCATGACTCCGGCTTCATCTCACAGGATGCCTTTCAGTCAAAGTCTCCATCCCCCATGCCTCCTGAAGCTGTCAATCAGGTAAGGGACTGTGCCATTGGGCAGAAGTGCCTTTGAGTTTGTGGAATAAGGTCTACAGTAAGGGATCTTTGGCTATGGGATAGGCTAAAGTGAAGCATCTGGCACAGAGGCTGTGGTTCTAGAGTTCTTACTGTCTCTCTGGAAAAAAATAAAGCACAAATGTAAATAACAAGTAAATCAGTTCATACACAGAAGGAATTGTGCCTTTGGTGAGGGAGTCAAAAGAGAGGATCTTTGCCACTCGCCCAGCATGCCAAATCCTACAAATCCATTTTGTGCCTTGGGGAAGAGCCGACTGGACTGGCAATCAGCCGTTCATACTGGCCTTGTTTGGCCACCTTAAGGAAAAAGCTTAGGGGGTAAATGTTACCATGGCTCATTTACTGATCCCAGGGGTGCAAAATTGTGCCCCTCTTGACCCATACACACAGTGCTGGCCCCACAAGGTGCTCTATACTAACTCCTGCCCTAGGCACACAGTAAGGATAAGGCTCCCTAGCACTTTGTGCCCATCATTGCTCCCCAGATTGTGCTTCTAAATGGCACAAAAACTAAAGGAAGCCCAAGGAGATGCCCACATGCTGCCCCCAGCAGGCTGAGTCTCCATTCTGGAGTGCAAAGGCCTGTGCCTGTAGGCTCCTGTTTTAGCACTTGGCACCCTGTCCCGCTGATTTTAATTGCAGGAATAAGGGGAAAGGGCTTATGGCTAAGGGTAATGTGTGCAGGGCGGCGGCATCACTAAAAAGGCCAAAGAAAAAATGCAAAAAGTTCAGTTATAGGATTATCTGTTATTGGGGCTCCATTTGTGGGCTGCCACTTAATGAATATATGTGCCCCTTCATGCCATCTCCCTCTTCTCACTTTTTCCCATGGTGCAGAACTCGTCCAGCTCCGCTTCCTCAGAAGCCTCCGAAACCTGCCAGTCCGTGAGCGAGTGCAGCTCCCCCACTTCTGTGAGTTCCGGTTCTACCATGGGAGCGTGGGCTTCTACTGACAAGGTGAGCCGTGGGCACTGGCAGCCAAGGCCCATACCAGTATAAACGCTGCCCTGCTGAGAAGGATTTACCCCTCATTTATCCTCCCGTTATTTGTCCATACATAGTTACTGCCATTTGTAAAAATGGGAACCACTATATTTTATATCCTCTGTCAAAGTAATGCAACAGCGCCTCTAGTGTTCATACATAGATAATACTTTTGTTAATCCTGATGGCACTGCCACAGTACTGGTGCTGTCTGGAATTTCTTGCTAAGTAAATGGGAAGGGATGCTTTTGGACCCTTCTTTATTGGTGCAGAAGGTGCCCCATGGTATGTGGGTATTATAAGTGTAAGACTCCATATGTATGGAGGGAAACCACAGCCCTAGCAGCCTCCCACAGCTGGCGGAACTGCAGCCATCTTGTGCAATTGTTCCCCTCACTGCCACATTACATACTCCTTGTATTTCTTCCATTGACATTCCCTGTTTTTGCCCAGTTTTCCCATTTTTTCTCACAATGTATTTTCCTTTGCATTTTGCCATAATATTTATTTGGTTTTCTCCCTGTTTCTGTTTCCTTTATGTTGTTTGTCTCCAGTTATCTAATGGGTATTGCCACTATAGTCTGCCCAGTGATATGGCGCCTGTCAGTGCAGGTCCTTACTCTCATTTCCCGCTTCCCGCCTCCCGCCCCTGGACCCGCTCTAGTTCTGCCCTCCCAGAATGCCATCACTATTACACCATTGGGCCAGGCATGTTACCTTCATCTAAGGTCCCCAGCTGGAAGGTTTGTGTTTATTGTGTATAAAGTTCTGCTCTGTCTTCCAACATCTCCTTCTGCCTTCTGCTTAACACTAACTGTGGGTGTAGGCGGCCGGAATACAGTCGCCATCTAACAGCCTGGAATTGGTTGCCCTCTTACTGACACATATTAACATCTTTCACTACCTTTTGAATTAGAACCTTCATTTTTTTTTTAATTGTCTACTTTTGTACCTTGAATCCTCTACTGATGTTACACCAGTCATTTTATTTCCAGATTATAATGATCTCTTTACCAAACAAACACATAAATAAATCCAGCTGCATTTACCAGAGGGTGTTTTATAAGCAAAGAGAATAGAAAATGGAATAAGAGCTTAGTAAGTGATGCAATCAAACTAGTGGAACATTGAACTCTATTCCCTTACTGTATGGGTTCCAGAGAGAAGCCATATCATTCAGGAACCCCACAGAAAGTTCTATTTCCCTTCAATCCACATGCAGATGTGATTCTCCAATCAGAATCCTGAATGCTCTGTGTACTATCTATCTCTGCCTGACACCTTGTAAATTTTAAGATGTCATGCTATTTGCAGTTTAATATTGGTCTGTCCATCTCTTATTGACTAGGGCCACATTAGGTTCTGAGAAGAAAGCTAAAGGGCAACAATGACTTCAAGTTTTGTTTCCTCCCCTTTTAGTCTGCCCAATCTCCAGAGCTGGCCTGTGTCTACTGATATTCTCCATTTTTGCCGTAAGCCACTTCCCATTGAGAACAACTGTATCTGATCAGCTGCAGTTATGGGTGTCTTGGGCCTCAAGAAAAGTGTGGGGCAAATTGCCCCTATGTTTTTATTGGGGACGTAAATTCATTGGTCATGATCTTCATGAGTGGGACCTACCATGTAACAAATTTAGGTAGCAGCATATTTCCCATTGAAATGCATCCCCCGAACTGTTCGTGCCTTGGGATTACAGTTGACCTATAGCAAAGTGTTTGTTTGGTAAATGACATCTACGTTGCCCAGTTGGGTTCTGGGAAACATTGCTTGTAGTTGGTGTTAATGAAGGAGTCTAATCCTAGTTATACACAGCTACAAACTCTAAACTGGTGAGGCAGCAGAGAAGACTTCACACTTTCTTGGCAAGAATACAATATATAACCTTTTGTTCAGGACTGGGCTAAACCAGGTCCATATGACCAGCCAATGGTGAACACCCTTCAGCGACGCAAACGTGAGGCTGACCCATCACGAGGAGCCTTAATTACTACTCCAGGACACATCGATGAGCCTCCAGTTCCCAGGAACACCCCAGTACCTGCAGCACTCAGGGTAAAGAGCACCTCCATGGATATGCTCTCCTCTAATCTCTGCCACCACCTAGGGAGGTTTAACCCCCACTTGTAGGATAGCACCCATGATTAACCACACATTCTATATACCTGAAGCTCTTTGTGGTATTGTTAGACGATGGGTTAACTTTATTAACTTGATTCTTTTTATGCAATGGGTCCTTCTTAGCAGAGGAACAAGGCTCGAGAGAATGGCGGCTGCTGTAGATCCAAGTTCTACACCAGTCTGAAAACGTGGTGGGAATGTTATAACAGGTTCAAGGTCTGATCCAGGTCTACTAACCAATAGCAGTCAACCAGATAAGACTAGAACAGTGAAAGGTTCCTGCTTATTGGCTGCTATGGGTGACTAGACCTAAATCCGTCCCTGCACCATTTATTATGTTCCCCCATATCATGTTTTTACAAGATATGTTTAACATTATATTTTTTTGTTTGATTCTCACAGCAGGGAGAAGAAGCAGAGGCGACTAATGAAGAGCTAGCCCTTGCGCTGAGCAGAGGTTTGCAACTGGACACACAGAGGAGTAGCAGGGACTCCCTGCAGTGTTCTAGTGGCTACAGCACTCAGACTACTACCCCCTGCTGCTCGGAGGACACAATCCCCTCCCAAGGTATGCCAGTGCCTGATTCCTTATTGGTACTGATTAGAACTACTGGAGTACACTGGGGGCTATGGGGAACAAGCCAAACTAATTAAAGTTAATTTAATTAAGTGTTCTGTCCAGATTTGCTAGAAATGCACAGAAAGGGGATCTATGCTGTATCTTATATAGGATCTTATATCAGTGCAAGCATTGAACAAAAAAAATGTACAGCAGATAGGTTCTCTCTTAGCTCTTATGGTCCAGTTTTAGATGTTTAAACCACACCCACTGAACTGCTAGGCCACACCCTTTCTTACTCTGAACTTTACATATAAACATGGTATCATTTCTTTCTATACTGCTTCTTCCCTTAGCTGTAGCAGAATTTGGGCAACGGACTTGCTGATTGTGGTGAAGGTGCCATCAGTCCATTATTTTCATTCTCTTTATTTCTTTCCACAGTTTCAGATTACGATTACTTTTCCGTGAGTGGCGACCAAGAGGGGGAGCAGCAAGATTTCGACAAGTCGTCCACCATCCCAAGAAACAGTGACATCAGCCAATCCTACAGGAGGATGTTCCAAGCCAAGAGGCCAGCCTCAACAGCAGGTCTGCCTGCCGCCTTCGGCCCGGTTATTGTAACTCCTGGTGTGGCTACCATCAGAAGGACCCCATCCACAAAACCATCTGTCAGGCGTGGAACCATAGGAGGGGGTCCTATTCCGATAAAGACACCAGTTATTCCCGTTAAAACACCTACCGTGCCCGATCTCCCGGGTGGGCTGCCTAGCGGCTTGAGTGAAGATTACGGAGAGCAAAGTCCTGATTCCCCTTGTGCTACAGAAAGTCCGACGCTGATCAGCGACATGCCTTCTTCTCTGTGGAGTGGCCAAGCCTCAGTCAACCCTCCTGTTCCAGGAACGCAAGGCTTTGTCCTGGAAGATCAAAGGCAAACAAGGGCAGAAAATGATGAGGAGGAAGGTGAGCAGGTCTACTCACCTACATTTGATCCTATGGTCCAAACAGACCCAGCGGTGGCAGAGCCTGGGGAGGCAGTTCAAGGAGAGAATATGCTGTATGCCATTCGCCGTGGAGTCAAACTGAAGAAAACCACCACGAATGATCGCTCAGCTCCGCGGTTCTCCTAGATACGGGATAACACAGAGGAAGGGAGCATTGGCCAAGAAATAACTTCACCCTGACACTTATTTGTCTTTAATCCATTCCAGTTTGTGATTGAATTACTGTGGCTGAGCGAATCCCCAGGGGAGGGCCCCTGGGGGCAATAGAAAACTGTAGCATTACCAGAAAGGGGACTGCGTAGAGAAGCAGCGTTAATATATGTCCTTGTATCCGTTCTGTAAATAGTGATCTTATTTCTGCACATTCTTAATCCCTCCCGGCTAATTTCCTCCTTACAGAATTTTTTTAAATGTTTCCATAAGGTGCCAAATTCGCATTTGAATTTTATATATAAGTCTTTGTAAATTTGAAATGCTTCAGATGGAAAAAGCGAAGTTCCTTCAGTGAGAAAAAGGACTGGTATGTTATTGGCATTTATTTGCACGCTTGTGAAGAGCACATTCGTTATCACAGGACAGTGACATGTGAAACTGTGTTATTTCTCTTATTCTGTAATTACATTAAGCAGGAATAAGCCACCTTTGTCGCTCCGGCCATTGCCCAATATCCCTGCCTGCACCATTCTGCAGAGAAACACTCCATGGAACATATTTTTGCCACTTACCCTATAGACACAATAAAAACCAATAGGGATTCCCCAAGTAGAGTTCTCCTGCAGCTCTTAGTGGGATGGGCTAGACAAGCTGTCTTTTTTCCTGCAGTTTTACATGGTATGATCCAGGAAAGTACCCTGTTCTCCTACAGTTTCAAATGGTATGATCCAGACAAGCAGCCTGTTCTCTCTTACAGCTTCACATGGTATGATCCAGACATATAGCATCATTTCCTGCATTTATATGGTATGATCCAGACAAGCAGCCTGTTCTCTCTTACAGCTTCACATGGTATGATCCAGACATATAGCCTAATTTCCTGCAGTTACATGGTATGATCCAGACAAGCAGCCAGTTCTCTTACAGATTCACATGGTATGATCCAGACATATAGCCTAATTTCCTGCAGTTACATGGTATGATCCAGACAAGCAGCCTGTTCTCTTACAGATTCACATGGTATGATCCAAACATATAGCCCAATTTTCTGCAGTTACATGGTATGATCCAGACAAGCAGCCTGTTCTCTTACAGATTCACATGGTATGATCCAGACATATAGCCCAATTTCCTGCAGTTACATGGTATGATCCAGACAAGCAGCCTGTTCTTTTACAGATTCACATGGTATGATCCAGACATATAGCCCAATTTTCTGCAGTTACATGGTATGATCCAGACAAGCAGCCTGTTCTCTTACAGATTCACATGGTATGATCCAGACATATAGCCTAATTTCCTGCAGTTACATGGTATGATCCAGACAAGCAGCCTGTTCTCTTACAGATTCACATGGTATGATCCAGACATATAGCTTAATTTCCTGCAGTTACATGGGATGATCCAGAAAAGTAGCCTGTTATACCACATTTTTACATGGTATGATCCAGGCAAGCAGCCTGTTCTCCCACAGTTTTACATGGTATGATCCACACAAGTAGCCTGTTTTCCCACAGTTTTACATGGTATGATCCAGACAAGTAGCCTGTTATACCACATTTTTACATGGTATGATCCAGGCAAGCAGCCTGTTCTCCCACAGTTTTACATGGTATGATCCACACAAGCAGCCTGTTTTCCCACAGTTTTACATGGTTTGATCCACACAAGTATCCTATTCTCCCACAGTTTTACATGGTATGATCCACACAAGTATCCTATTCTCCCACAGTTTTACATGGTATGATCCAGACAAGCAGCCGGTTTTCCTGCAGCTTTAAATAGTATGGTCCAGACAAGCAACCTAAACATAACTTTATGTCTGGATCATACCAAAACATGCTGCTCTGCTGGGGGAGGTTGATTGAAGCTGTAACCCAGCAATGGCTGTGAGCAACCTTGGTGGCCTAACCTGTCCATCTATAAGTCAGTTTTATTTTTTTCCCTTCAGCAGTCGTTTAAATGATTCATGATTACAAGCAATATAATCGTTTGACTCTATAGAGCATGTAACAGGGGTTTTTGGGGGTCAAGAATGCCATCGTGACACATGCTGTTAACTGTACATGACCTAGATATCGTTGATAGTCAGCCATCGTTACTGGTACACGCATCAGAATAAGCCATAGTGGGTTGCAGTGTTTCCGTTTTAGATTGTTCCGAAGATACTTTCTCCCCCTATAAATTTAAAGTCGGTCACCCCTGTTTTTAAAGTGTTTTCCCATTCGTTTTAGGCATGAGATTTGTATTATTTGGTTTTGTACATCGGAGCGAGGAGCCGAGGAACATTGCAGAGCAACTTCCACTCGACTCTTTCCCTGCGCTGACCTGAATTCCTTTATTGGTTCCACCCACTCACCCCTTTATTTGTACTCACATGGTCTCACCCAGCACTCACACCATGAAGAGATCGTTCTGTCTGTGGTAATTAGAATCCTAGCGAAATAGGCAAAATACGGCAATGATACGGCCAATGAAACAGTAGCAGGGAGTCGGCGGCAGAAATGCGGATTCCCCCACAGATACGCCCAGCTGGCTGGGTGGCTTTACTTCCTATTCAACAAAAGTCATGTTAATAAAGAGTTAAAAAAAAAAAAGGGGGGGGGGGGATATTTTTGAGCCCAATTTGGCCCAAGAGGAAAGATAGAAGAAAGGGACAGAGAAACAAAAGGCTGTTTAGTGTTAATCTATGTGACTTCCCCCCTATCCTGTATTCATTGTCATGTATTATTGGAATGTTTATTTGATGGAGATAGTATTATAGACATTTGTTTCCTTGGGAAGAAAAATATAAATATAAACATATACTGTTGTACCAATAAAGGTCATTCTTTTTGTTCCACTTCCACGTCAGCAGAAACATTCAGAACTGAATTGTGTTTTTTATATGGGCAAAGAGTGAGTGATTGGGATCAACGTACTTAGGGGCTGTCTCTTTTGTGTGGCACTCGCACAACTCCAGCTGGTTGTAAGTGAATGATCCCTTCCCAGAGGCTATTATCCCCCCACTGCTACTATAGGCACCATCTCTCCCTACTATACCTGCTATCCCACAGCCCCAGTCCCTTCCCAGAGGCTATTATCCCCCCACTGCTACTATAGGCACCATCTCTCCCTACTATACCTGCTATCCCACAGCCCCAGTCCCTTCCCAGAGGCTATTATCCCCCACTGCTACTATAGGCACCATCTCTCCCTACTATACCTGCTATCCCACAGCCCCAGTCCCTTCCCAGAGGCTATTATCCCCCCACTGCTACTATAGGCACCATCTCTCCCTACTATACTTGCTATCCCACAGCCCCAGTCCCTCCCCAGAGGCTATTATCCCCCCACTGCTACTATAGGCACCATCTCTCCCTACTATACCTGCTATCCCACAGCCCCAGTCCCTTCCCAGAGGCTATTATCCCCCCACTGCTACTATAGGCACCATCTCTCCCTACTATACCTGCTATCCCACAGCCCCAGTCCCTTCCCAGAGGCTATTATCCCCCCACTGCTACTATAGGCACCATCTCTCCCTACTATACCTGCTATCCACAGCCCCAGTCCCTTCCCAGAGGCTATTATCCCCCCACTGCTACTATAGGCACCATCTCTCCCTACTATACCTGCTATCCCACAGCCCCAGTCCCTTCCCAGAGGCTATTATCCCCCACTGCTACTATAGGCACCATCTCTCCCTACTATACCTGCTATCCCACAGCCCCAGTCCCTTCCCAGAGGCTATTATCCCCCCACTGCTACTATAGGCACCATCTCTCCCTACTATACTTGCTATCCCACAGCCCCAGTCCCTCCCCAGAGGCTATTATCCCCCCACTGCTACTATAGGCACCATCTCTCCCTACTATACCTGCTATCCCACAGCCCCAGTCCCTTCCCAGAGGCTATTATCCCCCCACTGCTACTATAGGCACCATCTCTCCCTACTATACCTGCTATCCCACAGCCCCAGTCCCTTCCCAGAGGCTATTATCCCCCCACTGCTACTATAGGCACCATCTCTCCCTACTATACCTGCTATCCCACAGCCCCAGTCCCTTCCCAGAGGCTATTATACCCCCCACTGCTACTATAGGCACCATCTCTCCCTACTATACCTGCTATCCCACAGCCCCAGTCCCTTCCCAGAGGCTATTATCCCACTGCTACTATAGGCACCATCTCTCCCTACTATACCTGCTATCCCACAGTCCCTTCCCAGAGGCTATTATCCCACTTGGTGCTGTTATTAACCTAATTCTGTGCCTGTAACATTACTTACCAGGGCCTGGCCTGTTGTGATTCCATGTAGAGAATAAACTAACAAGTGCTGTCCAGTTCTGGTCTCTGGTGCTCAAACGGGACATTATTGCGTTAGAGAGGGTCCAGAGAAGGGCAGCTAAGCTGGCCATACACGAACTGATGACATTGTACCAAACCTCGTTTCGTATGATATTCGGTGCGTGTATGGTGGCTCAATGAGGTGACCAATATCGCAAAAGGCTGACTCGTCGATCGGACAGGTAAAAAGATTTTGATTGAGCAAACACAGTAACACAGGTTACTATATTCAGGGCTGAATCGGCAGGAGGTAGAATTCCTATTTTTTTTTACCCCCATATTTGATGATTCAGCCCTGAACGTCCGTGGAGGGTGGGAATAAACTTTTGTGCGACCAATGGTTGCACGAAAGATCGAAAATCGCTACGTGTGTGGCCAGCTTAATCTGTAAGGGTATGGGAAGTCTCAGTTATGGGGAAAGGCTGGCCAAGTTGGGGTTGTTTGGAGAAGAGGTGCATAAGGGGTGATATAATAATGTGTAAATATATAAGGGGATCGTATAATAACCTCTCTAATGTTTTATTTACCAGTAGGGCCTTCCAACGGACACGAGGGCACCCACTCCGTTTAGAAGAAGGGAGGTTCCGTTTAAATATTCGGAAAGGGTTTGTTACAGTGAGAGCTGTGAGGTTGTGGGATTCCCTCCCTGAATCAGTCGTACTGGCTGATACATTATATAGCTTTAAGAAGGGGCTGGGTGGATTCTTAGCAAGTGAGGGAATACAGGGGTAGGGAGATAGCTCTTAGTACAAGTGAGGGAATACAGGGGTAGGGGGGATAGCTCTCAGTACAAGTGAGGGAATACAGGGGTAGGGGAGATAGCTCTCAGTACAAGTGAGGGAATACAGGGGTAGGGGGGATAGCTCTCAGTACAAGTGAGGGAATACAGGGGTAGGGGGGATAGCTCTCAGTACAAGTGAGGGAATACAGGGGTAGGGGGATAGCTCTCAGTACAAGTGAGGGAATACAGGGGTAGGGGGGATAGCTCTCAGTACAAGTGAGGGAATACAGGGGTAGGGGGGATAGCTCTCAGTACAAGTGAGGGAATACAGGGGTAGGGGGGATAGCTCTCAGTACAAGTGAGGGAATACAGGGGTATGGGAGATAGCTCTCGGTACAAGTGAGGGAATACAGGGTTATGGGAGATAGCTCTCAGTACAAGTGAGGGAATACAGGGGTAGGGGAGATAGCTCTCAGTACAAGTGAGGGAATACAGGGGTAGGGGGGATAGCTCTCAGTACAAGTGAGGGAATACAGGGGTAGGGGAGATAGCTCTCAGTACAAGTGAGGGAATACAGGGGTAGGGAGATAGCTCTCAGTACAAGTGAGGGAATACAGGGGTATGGGAGATAGCTCTCAGTACAAGTGAGGGAATACAGGGGTAGGGGAGATAGCTCTCAGTACAAGTGAGGGAATACAGGGGTAGGGGAGATAGCTCTCAGTACAAGTGAGGGAATACAGGGGTAGGGGAGATAGCTCTCAGTACAAGTGAGGGAATACAGGGGTAGGGGGGATAGCTCTCAGTACAAGTGAGGGAATACAGGGGTATGGGAGATAGCTCTCAGTACAAGTGAGGGAATACAGGGGTATGGGAGATAGCTCTCAGTACAAGTGAGGGAATACAGGGGTAAGGGAGATAGCTCTCAGTACAAGTGAGGGAATACAGGGGTAGGGGAGATAGCTCTCAGTACAAGTGAGGGAATACAGGGGTATGGGAGATAGCTCTCAGTACAAGTGAGGGAATACAGGGGTAGGGGAGATAGCTCTCAGTACAAGTGAGGGAATACAGGGGTAGGGGGGATAGCTCTCAGTACAAGTGAGGGAATACAGGGGTAGGGGGATAGCTTCTCAGTACAAGTGAGGGAATACAGGGGTAGGGGAGATAGCTCTCAGTACAAGTGAGGGAATACAGGGGTAGGGGGGATAGCTCTCAGTACAAGTGAGGGAATACAGGGGTATGGGAGATAGCTCTCAGTACAAGTGAGGGAATACAGGGGTAGGGGAGATAGCTCTCAGTACAAGTGAGGGAATACAGGGGTAGGGGAGATAGCTCTCAGTACAAGTGAGGGAATACAGGGGTAGGGGGGATAGCTCTCAGTACAAGTGAGGGAATACAGGGGTAGGGGGGATAGCTCTCAGTACAAGTGAGGGAATACAGGGGTATGGGAGATAGCTCTCAGTACAAGTGAGGGAATACAGGGGTAGGGGAGATAGCTCTCAGTACAAGTGAGGGAATACAGGGGTAGGGGAGATAGCTCTCAGTACAAGTGAGGGAATACAGGGGTAGGGGAGATAGCTCTCAGTACAAGTGAGGGAATACAGGGGTAGGGGGGATAGCTCTCAGTACAAGTGAGGGAATACAGGGGTATGGGAGATAGCTCTCAGTACAAGTGAGGGAATACAGGGGTAGGGGAGATAGCTCTCAGTACAAGTGAGGGAATACAGGGGTAGGGGAGATAGCTCTCAGTACAAGTGAGGGAATACAGGGGTAGGGGAGATAGCTCTCAGTACAAGTGAGGGAATACAGGGGTAGGGGAGATAGCTCTCAGTACAAGTGAGGGAATACAGGGGTATGGGAGATAGCTCTCAGTACAAGTGAGGGAATACAGGGGTAGGGGAGATAGCTCTCAGTACAAGTGAGGGAATACAGGGGTAGGGGAGATAGCTCTCAGTACAAGTGAGGGAATACAGGGGTAGGGGAGATAGCTCTCAGTACAAGTGAGGGAATACAGGGGTAGGGGAGATAGCTCTCAGTACAAGTGAGGGAATACAGGGGTAGGGGAGATAGCTCTCAGTACAAGTGAGGGAATACAGGGGTAGGGGGGATAGCTCTCAGTACAAGTGAGGGAATACAGGGGTATGGGAGATAGCTCTCAGTACAGTGAGGGAATACAGGGGTAGGGGAGATAGCTCTCAGTACAGGAAGTGAAAGGGGAATACAGGGGTAGGGGAGATAGCTCTCAGTACAAGTGAGGGAATACAGGGGTAGGGGAGATAGCTCTCAGTACAAGTGAGGGAATACAGGGGTAGGGGAGATAGCTCTCAGTACAAGTGAGGGAATACAGGGGTAGGGGAGATAGCTCTCAGTACAAGTGAGGGAATACAGGGGTAGGGGAGATAGCTCTCAGTACAAGTGAGGGAATACAGGGGTAGGGGAGATAGCTCTCAGTACAAGTGAGGGAATACAGGGTAGGGGAGATAGCTCTCAGTACAAGTGAGGGAATACAGGGGTAGGGGAGATAGCTCTCAGTACAAGTGAGGGAATACAGGGGTAGGGGAGATAGCTCTCAGTACAAGTGAGGGAATACAGGGGTAGGGGAGATAGCTCTCAGTACAGTGAGGGAATACAGGGGTAGGGGGAGATAGCTCTCAGTACAAGTGAGGGAATACAGGGGTAGGGGGGATAGCTCTCAGTACAAGTGAGGGAATACAGGGGTAGGGGGGATAGCTCTCAGTACAAGTGAGGGAATACAGGGGTAGGGGGATAGCCTCAGTACAGTGAGGGAATACAGGGGTAGGGGGATAGCTCTCAGTACAAGTGAGGGAATACAGGGGTAGGGGAGATAGCTCTCAGTACAAGTGAGGGAATACAGGGGTAGGGGAGATAGCTCTCAGTACAAGTGAGGGAATACAGGGGTAGGGGAGATAGCTCTCAGTACAAGTGAGGGAATACAGGGGTAGGGGAGATAGCTCTCAGTACAAGTGAGGGAATACAGGGGTAGGGGAGATAGCTCTCAGTACAAGTGAGGGAATACAGGGGTAGGGGAGATAGCTCTCAGTACAAGTGAGGGAATACAGGGGTAGGGGAGATAGCTCTCAGTACAAGTGAGGGAATACAGGGGTAGGGGAGATAGCTCTCAGTACAAGTGAGGGAATACAGGGGTAGGGGAGATAGCTCTCAGTACAAGTGAGGGAATACAGGGGTAGGGGAGATAGCTCTCAGTACAAGTGAGGGAATACAGGGGTAGGGGAGATAGCTCTCAGTACAAGTGAGGGAATACAGGGGTAGGGGAGATAGCTCTCAGTACAAGTGAGGGAATACAGGGGTAGGGGGGATAGCTCTCAGTACAAGTGAGGGAATACAGGGGTAGGGGGGATAGCTCTCAGTACAAGTGAGGGAATACAGGGGTAGGGGGGATAGCTCTCAGTACAAGTGAGGGAATACAGGGGTAGGGGGATAGCTCTCAGTACAAGTGAGGGAATACAGGGGTAGGGGGATAGCTCTCAGTACAAGTGAGGGAATACAGGGGTAGGGGAGATAGCTCTCAGTACAAGTGAGGGAATACAGGGGTAGGGGAGATAGCTCTCAGTACAAGTGAGGGAATACAGGGGTATGGGAGATAGCTCTCAGTACAAGTGAGGGAATACAGGGGTAGGGGGGATTAGCTCTCAGTACAAGTGAGGGAATACAGGGGTAGGGGGGGATAGCCTCAGTACAAGTGAGGGAATACAGGGGTAGGGGGGATAGCTCTCAGTACAAGTGAGGGAATACAGGGGTAGGGGGGATAGCTCTCAGTACAAGTGAGGGAATACAGGGGTAGGGGGGATAGCTCTCAGTACAAGTGGAGGGAATACAGGGGTATGGGAGATAAGCTCTCAGTACAAGTGAGGGAATACAGGGGTGGGGAGATCTCTCAGTACAAGTAGGGAATACAGGGGTAGGGGGGATAGCTCTCAGTACAAGTGAGGGAATACAGGGGTATGGGGGGATAGCTCTCAGTACAAGTGAGGAAACAGGGGTAGGGGAGATAGCTCTCAGTACAGTGAGGGAATACAGGGGTAAGGGGATAGCTCTCAGTACAAGTGAGGGAATACAGGGTTATGGGAGATAGCTCTCAGTACAAGTGAGGGAATACAGGGGTAGGGGAGATAGCTCTCAGTACAAGTGAGGAATACAGGGGTAGGGGAGATAGCTCTCAGTACAAGTGAGGGAATACAGGGGTAGGGCGGATAGCTCTCAGTACAAGTGAGGGAATACAGGGGTAGGGGGGATAGCTCTCAGTACAAGTGAGGGAATACAGGGGTAGGGGGGATAGCTCTCAGTACAAGTGAGGGAATACAGGGGTAAAGGGGAGATAGCTCTCAGTACAAGTGAGGGAATACAGGGGTAGGGGGGATAGCTCTCAGTACAAGTGAGGGAATACAGGGGTAGGGGGGATTAGCTCTCAGTACATAAAAGTGAGGGAATACAGGGGTAGGGGAGATAGCTCTCAGTACAAGTGAGGGAATACAGGGGTAGGGGGATAGCTCTCAGTACAAGTGAGGGAATACAGGGGTATGGGGGATAGCTCTCAGTACAAGTGAGGGAATACAGGGGTAGGGGAGATAGCTCTCAGTACAAGTGAGGGAATACAGGGGTAGGGGGGATAGCTCTCAGTACAAGTGAGGGAATACAGGGGTAGGGGAGATAGCTCTCAGTACAAGTGAGGGAATACAGGGGTAGGGGAGATAGCTCTCAGTACAAGTGAGGGAATACAGGGGTAGGGGGGATAGCTCTCAGTACAAGTGAGGGAATACAGGGGTAGGGGAGATAGCTCTCAGTACAAGTGAGGGAATTACAGGGGTATGGGAGATAGCTCTCAGTACAAGTGAGGGAATACAGGGGTAGGGGTAGATAGCTCTCAGTACAAGTGAGGGAATACAGGGGTATGGGAGATAGCTCTCAGTACAAGTGAGGGAATACAGGGGTTAGGGGAGATAGCTCTCAGTACAAGTGGAGGGAATACAGGGGTAGGGGGCGATAGCTCTCAGTACAAGTGAGGGAATACAGGGGTATGGGAGATAGCTCTCAGTACAAGTGAGGGAATACAGGGGTAGGGGAGATAGCTCTCAGTACAAGTGAAGGGAATACAGGGGTAGGGGAGATAGCTCTCAGTACAAGTGAGGGAATACAGGGGTAATTGGGAGATAGCTGCTCAGTACAAGTGAGGGAATACAGGGGTAGGGGAGCATAGCTCTCAGTACAAGTGAGGGAATACAGGGGTAGGGGAGATAGCTCTCAGTACAAGTGAGGGAATACAGGGGTAGGGGGGATAGCTCTCAGTACAAGTGAGGGAATACAGGGGTAAGGGAGATAGCTCTCAGTACAAGTGAGGGAATACAGGGGTAGGGGAGATAGCTCTCAGTACAAGTGAGGGAATACGAGGGGTAGGGGGGATAGCTCTCAGTACAAGTGAGGGAATACAGGGGTAGGGGAGATAGCTCTCAGTACAAGTGAGGGAATACAGGGGTAGGGGAGATAGCTCTCAGTACAAGTGAGGGAATACAGGGGTAGGGGGGAATAGCTCTCAGTACAAGTGAGGGAATACAGGGGTATGGGAGATAGCTCTCGTACAAGTGAGGGAATACACGGGTAAGGGGGGATAGCTCTGCAGTACAGTGAGGGAATCAGGGGTATGGGAGATAGCTCTCAGTACAAAAGTGAGGGAATACAGGGGTAGGGGAGATATGCTCTCAGTACAGAGTGAGGGAATACAGGGGTAGGGGAGTAGCTCCTCAGTAACAAAGTGAAGGGAATAACAGGGGTAGGGGGGATAGCTCTCAGTACTACAGTGAGGGAATACAGGGGTAGGGGGATAGCTCTCAGTTTTTTACATAAGTGAGGGAATACAGGGGTAGGGATAGCTCTCAGTACAAGTGAGGGAATACAGGGGTAGGGGAGATAGCTCTAAGTACAAGTTGAGGGAAATACAGGGTGTAGGGGAGATAGCTTCTCAGTTAACAAGTGAGGGAATACAGGTGGTATGGGAGATAGCTCTCAGTACAAAGTGAGGGAATCAGGGGTAGGGGGGTAGCTCTCAGTACAAGTGAAGGGACATACAAGGGGTAGGGGTGGATATAGCTCTCAGTAACAAGTGAGGGAATACAGGGGTAGGGGGATAGCTGCTCAGTCAAAGTGAGGGAATACAGGGGTGGGGGAATAGCTCTCAGTACACAGTGGAGGGAATAGCAGGGGTTAGGGGGGATAGCTCTCAGTACAGTGAGGGAATACAGGGGTATGGGAAGTATAGCTCTCAGTACAAGTGAGGGAATACAGTGGGTAGGCGGAGATAGCTTCTCATAACAAGTGAGGGAATACAGGGTAGGGGGGGATTAGCTCTCAGTACAAGTGAGGGATACAGGGGTAATGGGGGATAGCTCTCAGTACAAGTGAGGGAATACAGGGGTAGGGGAGATAGCTCTCAGTAACCAAGTGAGGGAATACAGGGGTAGGGGGATAGCTCTGCAGTACAAGTGGGGAATACTAGGGTTTATGGGAGATAGCTTCAGTAGCAAGTGAGGGAATACAGGGGTAGGGGAGATAGCTCTGCAGTACAAGTGAGTGAAATACAGGGGTAGGGGGGATATAGCTCTCAGTACAAGTGAAGGGAGATACAGGGGTAGCGGGGGAATAGCTTCTGCAGTACAATGAATGAGGGAATAGCAGGGGTAGGGGGGATAGCTCTCAGTACAATGAGGGAATACAAGGGGTAGGGGGATAGCAAATCAGTACAAGTGGAGGGAATAAGGGGTGGTGAGATAGCTCTCAGTACAAGTGAAGGGAATACAGGGGGTAGCGGGGGATAGCTCTCAGTACAAGTGAAAGGGAATACAGGGGTAGGGGATAGCTCTCAGTAACAAGTGAGGGAATTACAGGGGTAAGGTGAAGATAGCTCTCAGTAACAAGTGAGGGAGATAACAGGGGTAGGGCGGGATAGCTTCGAGTAAACAAGTGAGGTGAATACAGGGGTAAGGGGGGATAGCTCTCAGTAACACAGTGAGGGAATACAAGGGTAGGGAGATTAAGCTGCTCAGTGTTACAAGTGAGCGGAATACAAAGTGGGTAGGGGGGGGTAAAATAGCTTCTCAGTTTTAAAGTGAGGGATACAGGGGTAGGGGAGATAGCTGCTGCAGTAAAGGTGACGGGAAATACAGGGGTAGGGGAGATAGCTCTTCAGTACAAGTGAGGAATACAGGGGTAGGGGGGATAGGCTCTCAGTACAAGCTGAGGGAATACAGGGGTAGGGGAGATAGCTCTCAGTACAAGTGAGGGAATAGCAGGGGTATGGGAAGATAACATCTCAGTTACAAGTTGAGGGAATACAGGGGTTAGGGGAGAACATAAGCTCTCGTACAAGTGAGGGAATCAGGGGTATGGGAGATTAAACTCTCAGTACAAGTGAGGGAATACAGGGGTAGGGGAGATAGCTCTCAGTACAAGTGAGGAATACAGGGTAGGGGGGATAGCTAGTACAAGTGAGCGGAATAACGGGGTATGGGAGATAGCTCTCAGTACAAGTGAGGGAATAGCAGGGGTAAGGGGAGATAGCTCTCAGTCCAAAGTGAGCGAATACGAGGGGTTAGGGGAGCATAGCTTCCAGTACAAGTGGAGGGAATACAGCGCGGTAGGTTGGAGATAGCTCTCAGTAGCAAGTGAGGGAATACAGGGGTAGGGGAGATAGCTCTCAGTACACAGTAGAGGGAATACAGGGGTAGTGGAGATAGCTCTCAGTAACAAGTGAGGGAATAAGGGGTAGGGGGATAACTCTCAGTACAAGTGAGGGAATAACAGGGGTAGGTGAGATACTGCTCCGTAGCAAGTGGGGAATACAGGGGTAGGGGAGTAGCTCTCAGTACAAGTGAGGGAATACAGGGGTTAGGGGGGATAGCTCTCAGTACAAGTGAGGCGAATAACAGGGGTTAGGGGAGATAGCTTCTCAGTACAAGTGAGGGAATACAGGGGTAGGGGGTGCTCTCAGTACAAGTGAGGGAATACAGGGGTATGGGAGATAGCTTCAGTACAAAGTGAGGGATCAGGGGTAGGGGGGATAGCTCTCAGTACAAGTGAGGGAATACAGGGGTATGGGAGATAGCTTCTCAGTACAAGTGAGGGAATACAGGGGTAGGGGAGAATATGCTCTTCAGTACAAGCTGAAAGGGAATACAGGGGGTAGGGGAGATAGCTCTGCAGTACAAGTGAGGGAATACAGGGTAGGGGGGATAGTCTCTCAGCTACACAGTGAGGGAATACAGGGGTAGGCGGTGGAATAGCGCCTCTCAGTAACGAAGTGAGGAATACTAGGGTATGGGAGATAGCTCTCAGTACAAGTGAGGGATACAGGGGTAGGGGGGATAGCTCTCAGTACAAGTGAGGGAATGACAGGGGTAGGGGGGATAGCTCTCAGTTACAAGTGAGGGAATACAGGGGTAAGGGGGATAGCTTCTCAGTACAAGTGAGGGATACAGGGGTATGGGAGATAGCTTCTCAGTACAAAGTGAGGGATACAGGGGGGTAGGGGGATAGCTCTCAGTACAAGTTGAGGGATCACAGGGGTTAGGGGGGATAGCTTCTCAGTACAAAAGTGAAGGGAATAAGGGGTAGGGGGATAGCTCTTCAGTACCAGTGGAGGGATACAGGGGTAGAGGGGGAATAGCTCTCAGTACAAGTGCGCGGAGATACAGGGGTAGGGGAAGATAGCTCCCAGTACAAGTGAGGGATACAGGGGTAGGGGGGATAGCTCACAGTACAAGTGAGGGCATACAGGGGGTATGGGAGAATAGCTCTCAGTACCCAAGTGGAGGGAAATACAGGGCGTAGGGGGGATAGCTTCTCAGTAAAGTCGAGGGAATACAGGGGTAGGGGAGATGCTCCCAGTACAAGTGAGGGAATACAGGGGTAGGGGGATAGCTCTCAGTAACATGAGTGGGGATACAAGGGGTAGGGGGATAGCTCTCAGTAGCAAGTGAGGGAATACAGGGGTAGGGGGGATAGCTCTACAGTACAAGTGAGGGAATACGGGGTAGGGGGATAGCTCTCAGTAACAAGTGCGTGGAATACAGGGGTAGGGGGATAGCTCTGCAGTACACAGTGAGGGAATACAGGGGTTAGGGAGATAGCTCTGCAGTAACAAGTGAGCCGGAATACAGGGGTAGGGTGAGATAGCTTCAAGTACAAGTGAGGGGACTACAGGGGGTTAGGGGGGATAGCTCTCCACGTACAAGTGAGGGATACAGGGGTAAGGTTGGGATAGCTGCTGCAGTACAAGTGAGGGAATACAGGGGTAATGGGAGATTACTCTCAGTACAAAGTGAGGGAATTACAGGGGTAGGGGGATAGCTCTCAGTACAAGTGAGGGAATACAGGGGTCGGGGGGAATAGCTGCTCAGTAAAAGTGAGGGGAATACAGGGGTAAGGGGGGATAGCTCTCAGTACAAGTTGAGGGAATACAGGGGTAGGGGGGAATAGCTCTCAGTACAAGTGTAGGGAATAAGGGGTAGGGGGGATAGCTCTCAGTACAGAGGTTGAGGGAAATACAGCGGGGTATGGGAGATTGCTCTAGTACAAGTGAGGGAATAGCAGGGTTAGGGGACATTAGCTCTCAGTAACAAGTGAGGGAATTACAGGGGTAGGGGGGATAGCTCTCAGTACAAGTGAGGGAATACAGGGGTATGGGGGGATAGCTTCTCAGTACAAAGTGAGGGAATACAGGGGTAGGGGAGATAGCTTCAGTACAAGTATGGGAATACAGGGTAGGGGAGATAGCTTGCGTACAAGTGAGGGAACCAGGGGTAGTGTGGATAGCTCTCAGTAACAAGTGAGGGAATACAGGGGTTATGGGGAGATAGCTCTCAGAACAAGTGAGGGATAATAAAGGGGTAGGGGGATCAGCTCTCAGTACAAGTGAGGGAATACAGGGGTAGGGGGAGATCGCTCTCAGTAGCAAGTGAGGAAATACAAGGGGTGGGAGTAGGCTGTGCAGTACAAGTGAGGAATACAGGGGTTGGGGAGATAGCTCTCAGTACACGTGAGGGAATACAGGGGTAGGGGAGATAGCTCTCCAGTACAGTGAAGGGAATACAGGGGTAGGGGGGATAACTTCAGTACCAAGTGGAGGGAATACAGGGGTAAGGTAGATAGCTCTCAGTTACAGTGAGGGATACAGGGGGTAGGGGGGAGATTAGCTCTCAGTACAAGTGAGGGAATACAGGGGTAGGGGGATACGCTTTTCAGTATAAGTGAGGGAATAACAGGGGTAGCGGGAGATAGCTCTAGTAGCAGTGGAGGGAATAACAGGGGTAGGGGGGCTAGCTCTCAGTAGCAAGTGAGGATACAGGGGTATGGGAGATAGCTTCTCAGTACAAGTGAGGGATAAACAGGGGTAGGGGGGATAGCTTCAGTACAAGTGAGGGACCATACAGGGGTATGGGAGATAGCTCTCAGTACAAGTTGAGGGAATACAGGTACGGGAGATATGCTCTCAGTACAAGTGAGGGAATACAAGGGTAGGGGAGATAGCTCTCATACAAAGTGAGGGAATAAAAAGGGTAGGGGGAAGCTCTCAGTACAAGTGTGAGGGAATACAGGGGTAGGGGGGATAGCTCTCAGTACAAGTGAGGGAATACAAGGGGTATGGGAGATACTCTCAGATACAAGTGAGGGAATACAGGGGTAGGGGGGAATAGCTCTCAAGTACAAGTGAGGGGAATCCAGGGGTAGGGGGGAATAGCTCTCAGTACAAGTGAGGGAATAGCAGGGGTAGGGGAATAGCTCTGCAGTACAAGTGAGGGAATACAGGGGTATGGAGATAGGCTGTCTCAGTACATAGGTGAGGCATAACAGGGGTAGGGGGGAATAGCTTCTGCAAGTACAAGTGTGAGGGAATAACAGGGGTAGGGGGGATAGCTTCTCAGTAACAAGTGAGGGGAATAACGGGGTAGGGGGATAGCTCTCAGTAACAAGTGAGGGATACAGGGGTTAGGGGGGATAGCTCTCAGTAACAGTGAGGGATACAGGGGTAGGGAGATAGCTCTCAAGTACAAGTGAGGGATACAGGGGTAGGGGGGATAGCTCTCAGTACATAGTGAGGGAATACAGGGGTAGGGAGATACGCTCTCAGTACAAGTGAGGAAATTACAGGGGATATGGGGGGATAGCTCTCAGTACAAGTGAGGGAATACGGGGTAGGGAGATAAGCTTATGCGTACAAGTGAGGGAATCAGGGGTAGGGGAGATAGCTCCAGTACCAGTGGGGGATACACAGGGGTAGGGGGGATAGCTCTCAGTACAGTGAGGGAATACAGGGGTATGCGGAGATAGCTTCTCAGTACGTGAGGGAATACAGGGGTGGGGGGCAGCTCTCAGTACAAGTGAGGGAAATACTACGGGGTAGGGGAGATAGCTTCCAGTAGCAAGTGAGGGAATACCAGGGGTAATGGGGGGATAGCTCTGCAGTACAAGTGAGGGAATATCACGGGGTAGGGGGGATAGCTCTCAAGATAGAAGTGAGGCGAATACAGGGGTAATGGGGGAATAGCCTTCTCAGTACAAAGTGAGGGAATACAGGGGTAAGGGGAGATAGCTCTCAGTACATAGGAGGGAATACAGGGGTAGGGGGGATAAGCTCTCAGTACAAGTGAGGGAATACAGGGGTAGGGGAGATAGCTCTCAGTACAAGTGAGGGAATAGCAGGGGTAGGGGGGATAGCTCTCAGTACAAGTGGGGAATACAAGGGTAGGGGAGATAGCTCCCAGTAAGTGAGGGAATACCAGGGGTAGGGGGGATAGCTCTCAGTACAAGTGGAGGGAATACGAGGGGTAAGGGGGGATAGCTCTCAGTACAAGTGAGGGAAATACTTAGGGGTAGGGGATAGCTCCAGTACAAGTGAGGGAATACAGGGTAGGGGGGATAGCTCTCAGTAACAAGTGAGGGAATCCAAGGGGTAGGGGGATAGCTCCCAGTACAAGTGAGGGAATACAGGGGTAAGCGGGGGATAGTCTCAGTACAAGTGAGGGAATACAGGGGTAGGGAGAGATAGCTCTCAGTACAAAGTGAGGGATACAAGGGGTAGGGGGGATTAGCTGCTCAGTACAAGTGAGGGAATACAGGGGTAGGGGAGATAGGCTCTGCAGTACAAGTGAGGGATACAGGGGTAGGTGGGGATAGCTCTCAGTAAAGTGACGGGAATACAGGGTAGGGGGAGATAGCTCCCGTAAGAAAGTGAGGGAATACAGGGGTAGGGGGGATAGCTTCAGTACTAAGTGAAGGGAATAGCAGGGGTAGGGGGGATTAGCTCTCAGTAAACAAGATGAGGGAATACAGGGGTAGGGGGATAGCTCCAGCGTAAAGTGAGGGAATACAGGGGGTAGAGGGGGGTATAGGCTCTCAGTACAAGTGAGGGAATACAGGGGTAGGGGGTAAGCTCTCAGTACACACAGTGAGGGAATACAGGGGTAGGGGAGATAGCTCTTCAGTAGCAAGTGAGGGAATACAGGGGTAGGGGGGAATAGCTCTCAGTACAGTGAGGGAAATACAGGGGGTAAGGGGAGTATAGGGTCTCAGTACAAGTGAGGGAATACAGGGGTAAGGGGAGATAGCTTCTCAGTACAAGTGGAGGGAATACAGGGGGTTGTAGGGGGGATTGCACTCAGTAAAGTGGGGAATACAGGGTTTATGGGGGATAGCTCTCAGTAAACAAGTGAGGGGAATACAAGGGGTAGGGGAGATAGCTTGCAGTACAAGTGAAGGGAATACAGGGGTAGGGGGGATTGCACTCAGTCAGTGAAGGGAATAGCAGGGGGTAGGGGAGATAGCTCTCAGTACAAGTGAGGGAATACAGGGGTAAGGGGAGATAGCTCTCAGTAGCAAGTGAGGGAAGTACAGGGGTAGGGGAGATAGCTCTCAGTACAGTGAGGAATCAGGGTAGGGGAGATAGCTCTCAGTACAAGTGAGGGATACAGGGGTATGGGAGATTAGCTCCTCAAGTACAAGTGAGGGAATACAGGGGTAGGGGGGATAGCTCTCAGTACAAGTGAGGGGATACGGGGTTAGTGGGGATAGCCTCAGTACAAGTGAGGGAATACAGGGTAGGGTTTTGAGATAAGCTCTCAGTACAAGTGAGGAATACAGGGGTAGGGGGGATTGCACTCAGTACAAGTGAGGGAATATCAGGGGTAGGGGAGATAGCTCTCAGTACAAGTTGAGGGAATACAGGGGTAGGGAGATAGGCTCTCAGTAAAGTGAGGGAATGACAGGGGTAAGGGGAGAATAGCTCTCAGTACAAGTGGGGAATAACAGGGGTAGGTGGAGATAACTCTCAGTACAAGTGAGGGAATACAGGGGTAGGGGAGATACGCTCTCCGTACAGTGAGGGAATACAGGGGTACGGGGGGGGAATAGCTCTCCGTACGTGAGGGAATAGCAGGGGTAGGGGAAGATAGCTTCTCAGTACAAGTGAGGGAATACAGGGGTAGGGGAGATAGCTCTCAGTACAAGTGAGGGAATAACAGGGGTATGGGAGATAGCTGCTCAGTAAAGTGAGGGAATCACAGGGGTAGGGAGATAGTCTCAGTACAAGTGAGGGAATACAGGGGTAAGGGGGGATAGCTGCTCAGTACAAGTGAGGGAATAACAGGGTAAGGGGGAATGCTTCTCAGTACAAGTGAGGAGAATACAGGGGTAGGGGATGATAGCTCTCAGACAAGTGAGGGAATACCGGGGTAGGGGAGATAGCTCTCAGTAGCAAGTGAGAGGAATACAGGGGTATGGAGATATGCTTCTCAGTACAAGTAGGGAGATACAGGGGTAGGGGGGTAAATAAGCTCTCAGTACAAGTGAGGGAATACAGGGGTAGGGGAGATAGCTCTCAGTACAAGTGAGGGAATACAGGGGTAGGGGAGATAGCTTCTCCAGTACAGAGTGAGGGAATGACAGGGGTAGGGGGGAATAGCTCTCAGTACAAGTGAGGGAATACAGGGGTAGGGAGATCAGCTCTTAGTACAAGTTGCCCCAGGGACTGGTCCGATTGCCATCTTGGAGTAAGGAAGGAATTTTTTCCCCTCTGCGGCAAATTAGAGAGGCTTCAGATGGGGTTTTGCCTTCCTCTGGATCAACTAGCAGTTAGGCAGGTTATATATAGGCATTATGGTTGAACTCAATGGTCTTTTTTCAACCTGTATTACTACGGCACTAGCCCCAGACTCATGGCTTGAAGTGGGGGGGCGGCATAGCCAGTTACTGCCAGTAAAAGGATTTATTATGCACTGTGATTCGCAGTTCTAATAAACTCCACTGGGGGGCAGCGGACCCTGTGCTTGTTTGCACTCCCGGATATGACTATGAGGCTTGCAAGACAAAAAAACATTTGTCCTCCTAATAATTTGAATGTCTCTGCTGCTTCCTTGCCAGGAGGAAACTGACTATGTATAGAGTCTGGCAAACACCACAGGGGTTGGGGTGCGCTGCTATAGAGTGACCCCGCCCCCTCAAATAACTGTCTCCTTTCCCAAGGCACTGTATTAGAGCTGTCTTTTTAAATAACCGACTCCAACACAAAGCTGCATGTAGAGAGACTGAGGTTGCTGCGGGATACTGAAAAGTAATTGTTTAACAGAGAAATGGTGCAGAACTTATCACTGATGATATTTAGTAATAATCACCAAAAACTATTAGAAAATAAACTAAAAGTTTGCCAAAAGTTTGTGGCTAAACTGGAGCCACTGACACGCTGAATGCCTGGGCGAGGGAACTGGTACTGCTGTAGGGGCCTGGAATCCCTATCGATATAACTCCCAATAACATCTCCTTGGCCAGTAATACAGACATGGTACGTTGGCCTAGGGAATATTAAGATACTTACAGCAGATTACCCAATGGGCTAAATGCCATGATAGTGTTATGTTTAAAGGGGAAAAGAAGATGGGGGGCTACTGGGGGCATCTTCAGGGGCACAGACCTTCCCTGCTTCACTGCAGAACCCCCAAAAGAACCATACTTATTGGTAAAGTTTTAGTTCTCCTTTAATTGAAATTAAAACCCAGAAAACAAGAGTAAAGTTGGCCAGACTGCTCTTCTGAGCAATTTACACTATATTTTCTAGATTTGAGATGTTACCAGTTTTACACTGCTCATATAATAAATGTGAAACAGCACCACCTGCTGTTCATTTCGTCCGACAGGCAACAGCTGAAAGAAAATGAATTTCATGGGGAAAGTCTTGTGATGTCGCTGTACTTAGAAAATGAAGTCAGCGAGCAGAGAAGAGTCACCTGATGTTTCCCTGGTCATTCTAAGAAGAGCAGCATCATAAGACAAACCCCATTTTCTGATTGATGATTTCCAATACCCCTAAGCTTTGCTTCTCAAAAACAGCTCACTGAGCATGTGCAGTGCCACTGACACACAAAAGATGGCTTTACAAGATCCAAGATGGGGAGCTGCGAGGGGTAACTTTGAAGGCCTGGTTTATTACTGTTACTGCTGAGCCTATGGGCAGGTACAGTAAGTTCTTGCCAGATCCTTAAATTAACCCATGCATCACTTTGGTGAAGTCTGCACACAGCTACCTGTCCTGAGTAATGGATCTTGATCTACAGGGATAATGGGAGTCTTAGCATGCAGGGAGCTCTAGTGGGGGGAACACAAAGAAACTCAATATTCCACACATGTAGTCATTTATTATTGCAAGGGTTAATTAGTACATCAGATCCAATCAGATCTCCACAGAGAAGGATCTGCGTTTAGGCTGGGTGTCCTCTAGGTGGGGCGCTCACGTGGCCGAGTCACATACTGCCACCAAAAAGGAGGAAGATGGCCTGGCTTCCGGGCCGGGGGCAAAGCTTCAGTCTTGGGACCTCCAGCGGGGGTCTCTTCTAGCAACTGCTGCACCTGAGATGGAAGGAAAATAACAGAACCGTCAGGGCAGAAATGCGGCACCGTCAGGGCAGGAATGCGGCACCGTCAGGGCAGGAATGCGGCACCGTCAGGGCAGGAATGCGGCACCGTCAGGGCAGGAATGCGGCACCGTCAGGGCAGGAATGCGGCACCGTCAGGGCAGGAATGCGGCACCGTCAGGGCAGGAATGCGGCACCGTCAGGGCAGGAATGCGGCACCGTCAGGGCAGGAATGCGGCACCGTCAGGGCAGGAATGCGGCACCGTCAGGGCAGGAATGCGGCACCGTCAGGGCAGGAATGCGGCACCTTATACTATATTAACAAACTCTACACCCCGGGGTTCACCCTCATACGTTAAATAGAAATTAATGTAAAATGAACCTTTAGTATTTGTGGAAATGGCCTACGGCTTGATGTTACCCCCAATACTCAGTTCATTCTACACTGACTCCCCCATTAGGCACATGTTCCAGTCGCACAACCGTACCTCCTTCTCCCAGCTCTCCTCCCGCAGCTTCTTCCACTGCTCCCTCTTGGTAAAGTAGTCCGGGTACTCTGCCTTCTCGGAGGGATGCCAATGGTCCAAGCACCACTCTGGCACCTGCAAGGACAAGTAAAACCAACTTACAATTTCTTATATATGTGTATTTATATTGTATACAGCACATACAGTATAACCCTGGCCCAGGGCCCCGTGACAGTAAAGGTGCCAGCTGACCTTGTAGCAGTCGTATCTCTCATAGGAGGTTCCCCCCGGGGAGTCAGGGAAGATGTAGGGCTGGGTGTGTTGGCGCTGCCAGAACTCCTCCTCGCCAGCCTTCAGCAGCTTGGTGGCATTCACCATGTCTTTCTCATCCTTGTGGTCATCGAAGCGCGCTCTCAGGAGGCAGGCAAAGTAGCGGTACTTGTCCCTAAGGGGTTAACGACGGAGAGAATTCAATATATTTTCACACTGGGATGTTTCTGTTCCTCAAGGCTCCAGCCTCCATGGCACAAAAGGAAAAAAGGCTAATGACCCCCCCCCCCCCCTTAATAGCTGGTACTTACCCCTAATAGGGTGCAACTGATACTAAAGAAAACAAGTTACATGATGCACCAATATACCCTAGCAGTGTGATGGCGAGGGCATCGGTACCATATGGGCCAATATACCCTAGCAGCGTGATGGCAAGGGCATGGGTACCATATGGGCCAATATACCCTAGCAGTGTGATGGTGAGGGCATCGGTACCATATGGGCCAATATACCCCAGCAGCGTGATGGCGAGGGCATCGGTACCATATGGGCCAATATACCCTAGCAGCGTGATGGCGAGGGCATCGGTACCATATGGGCCAATAGCAGGAAAGGTTGCACCGTAACTCATGGCAACCAGATTTTCTTTCATTACTGCACCTACTGGCAGGGCTGGAGTTATAGAAGGGGCCCTGGCAATGAAGGAGGAGTAAACCAACCTGCAGCCACCCCGCTGTGTAACTGCCCCCCCGTCGGTGATGTGTAAACTGCCCCCCGTGTGTGTGTAACTGCGCCCCCCGTAGTGTGGTTTGTAACTGCCCCCCCCAGAGCATTGTGTGTGGTAACTGCCCCCCCGTGTGTTTGTGTGTGTAACTGCCCCCCCCTGTGTGTGGTGTTGTGTTGTGTGTAACTGCCCCCCCGTTGTGTGTTGTAGTGTTTGTAACTGCCTCCCCGTATATGCGGATGTGTCGTTGTTGGTTCTGTAACTGCCCCCCCGTCTGTGTTTGTGTATGTGTAACTGCCCCCCCCTGTGTGTGTGTTGTAACTGCCCCCCGTGTGTGTGTGTGTTAACTGCCCCCCCCGTCTGACCGTTATACAGTCACGTGTGTGTGTAACTGCCCCCTGTGTTTGTGTGTGTGTACTTGCCCCCCCCCTGTGTGTTGTGTTGTAAACTGCCCCCCTCGGCTGTCCTCAATGTGTGTGTGTGGTAAACTGCCCCCCCCTGGTGTGTGTTGTGTGTGTGCTGTAACTGTCCCCCCCCCTGTGGTCGTGTGTGTAACTGCCCCCCCCCTGTGTTGTGCACTGTTGTTTTATGTGTAACTGCCCCACCCTGTGATGTGTGTTGTAATGCCCCCCCCGTGTGTGGATCTGAGTGTGTGTGTAACTGCCCCCCCCTGGTGTGTGTGCTAACTGCCCCCCCGTCGTCTGGTGTGTTGTACTGCCCCCCCGTGTTGTGTTGTAACTGCCCCCCCGTGTGTGTTGTGTGCTGTAACTGCCCCCCCCCTGTGTTGTGGCCTTGATGTCTGTGGTTTAACTGCCCCCCCGTGTATTGTGATGTTGTGTGTGTAACTGCCCCCCCCGTGTGTGTCGGTGCTGTAACTGCCCCCCCCAGTGTTGGTGTGTGTAACTGCCCCCCCGTGTGTGTGTGTAACTGCCCCCCGATGTTGTGTGTGTAACTGCCCCCCCCGGTGTGTGTGTTAACTCCCCCACCCGTTGGTTGTGTTGTACTGCCCCCCCCCGTAATGTGTGTGCTGAACTGCCCCCCTGTGTGATTGTGTGTAAGCGTCCGCCCCCTGTTGTGTGTGTGTTAAGCTGCCCCCCCCCTGCTTGTGTGTGTGTAACTGCCCCCCCCCTGTCATCTTGTGTGTGTGTGTTGTTGTAAACTGCCCCCCCCTGTACTGGTCATGTATGTGTGTAGACTGCCCCCCCCTGTGTGTGTGTGTGTGTAACTGCCCCCCCTTGTGTGTGTGTGTAACTGCCCCCCCTGTGTGTGTGTGTGTGTAACTGCCCCCCCCCTGATGTGTGTGTGTAACTGCCCCCCCTGGTGTGTGTGTAACTGCCCCCCCCTTGGGTGTGTTGGTAACTGCCCCCCCGTGTGTGTGTGAAACTGCCCCCTGTGTGTGTGTGTAACTGCCCCCCCTCGTGGTGTGTGGTGTAACTGCCGCCCCCCTGTGTGTGTTGATCCTGTGGTATGTGTGTGTGTAAACTGCCCCCCCCTGTGTGTGTGGTGATAACTGCCCCCCCCTGTGTGTTGTGTGTAACTGGCCCCCCCCTGTGTGTTGTGTGGTAAAACTGCCCCCCCCGTGTGTTCTGTGTGTTGTAACTGCCCCCCCCTGTGTGTGTGTGTAACTGCCCCGCCCTGTGTGTGTGTGTAACTGCCCCCCCCTGTGTGGTGTGGTGTAACTTGCCCCCCCTGTGTGTGTGTGTAACTGCCTCCCCCCTAAGTGTGTGTTGTGTGATTGTGATGTAACTGCCCCCCCCTGTGTGTGTGTTGTAAACGGCCCCCCCCTGGATGTGTGTGTTCGTGTGTTGTTAACTGCCCCCCCCTGTTGTGGTGGGTGGTGTGTGTAACTGCCCCCCCTGTGGTGTGTGTGTGTGTGTGTGTAACTGCCCCCCCCTGTGTTCTTGTGTGTTAACTGCCGCCCCCCCCTGTGTGTGGTGTGTAACTTGCCCCCCCCCCCCCCGTTTGTATTTCTGTGCTCGTATGTGTAACTGCCCCCCCCTGTTTGTGTGTGTGTAACTTGCCCCCCTGATGTGTGATTGTGTGTGTTAACTGCCCCCCCCTGTGTGTGTGATGTAACTGCCCCCCCTGTGTGTTGTGTGTAACTGCCCCCCCTGTGTGTGTGTGTAACTGCCCCCCCTGATGTGTGTGTGTAACTGCCCCCCCTGTGTGTGTGTGTGTAACTGCCCCCCCTGTGTGTGTTTGTGCTAACTGCTCCCCCCCCCTGTGTGTTAACTTGCCCCCCTGTTTGTGTGTGTAAACTTGCCCCCCTGTATAATAACATTAAGTTGATGTGTGTTGTTGTAACTGCCCCCCTGTGTGTGTGTGTAAACTGCCCCCCTGTGTGTGTTGTGTAACCCCCCCTGTGTGTGTGTGTAACTGCCCCCCCTGTGTGTGTTGCCCCCCCTTGTGTAACTGCCCCCCCCTGTGTGTGTGTGTAAACTGCCCCCCCCTGTGTGTGTGTGTAACTGCCCCCCCCTGTGTGTGTGTGGTAACTGCCCCCCCCCTGTGTGTGTAACTGCTCCCCCCTGTATGTGTAACTGCCCCCCCCTGTATGTGTAACTGCCCCCCCCTGTATGTGTAACTGCCCCCGCTGTGTGTAACTGGCCAATAGCCTTTCAGTACCAAACAAGGGCAAACACAAGACCAGAATTGGTCCCCCAGGGTCAGACGGGCGCCTCTGGGTGGGGATAACTATAAGTAACAAAGTATTACATAGTGTAAACATGGTCAGATATTCCCAATATACATGTAAAGATAGGCCTAAGGTCTCCTGTTAACTACAACTCCCATGATCCCCTGTGTCAGGCAAGAGAGCTACAGGTTTCAATGCTGTACCCTATTAATGGGAATGCTGCCTCACTGAGCCGGGCCCAGCCTCCCCGCACCCCCAGGGGTCCCGCTCCCCTAACCGCAGCCCTGGGTTCCAATATCCAGCCGCTCCGCGCCTCCCCAAGATCTGTCATTGAGTGCCCTTCCAGCAGGCCGGCCGCACAAGCACTGTAGGTAGGGCCGCTGCGGGAGTATAGGGGAAGGAAGCCGCAGTAGGCGGTTACAGATACCTGAAGATACACCAGGACTCCAGGTGCCGCAGAGACTTCTTATACAGGCGCAGCACCTTCTGCTGGTGGCTCAGGTAGGCGGCCGCCATCTTGCCTGCTCCGGCAGGGGGCGGGCCTCACAAGCTTACGTACACAGCAGGATTACGTCCGGCGTTCTGTCGTACGTGGCGTTCGCGTTGATCTTCGCTGGGTGCAGCAATATGGCCGCCAATGATCACGTGGATTGAGGCGGCCTATGAGGTAAGAGCGCAGGGCATTGTGGGTATTCCGCAGGCAGATACCCTGAGCCAACATGTCACTGTACCGATTCATTGGTGAGAATATGGCAGAGTTTTCGGCATATCGTTACTGTTCGACAGTCATTCATATATTGTACTAATGGGCCTGGGGCCCTACATTCTGTCAGAGCG